>NC_041389.1:503944849-504191889 GCF_002162155.2 Triticum dicoccoides
TTTTTTTGTTAGATTAGATGTGTAGTAATTAATTTGTTTATATTATGTTAGATTTTTTTGTTAGATTAATTAGATTTTTTTTGTTAGATTAGATGTGTAGTAATTTTGATATGTAGTTCATAGATTTTTTTGTTAGATTAGATTTTTTTTGTTAGATTAGATGTGTAGTAATTAATTTTGTTCATAGAATTTTAATGATTTTTTTGTTCATAGTATTTAGAAAAAGGAAAAAAAAAGAAGTAGTTTATATATAGTTGAACTAGCTAGTTGATTTAATAAACTAATTTATTTTACTATATATAGAAGTAGTTTGTTTTTAGTAAGTACTACTTATTTATTTATAGTAAGTGCTTAGTAGTTGAACTAGATAGTTGATTTCATTAATAAAACTACTTTTATTTAACTATATATAGAAGTAGTTGCCGCATCGACGTCGGCGGTGGAGGCCTGCTTGATCAGGGCCATGTTCGGGACTGGGCTCCGCCGGGCTGGTATTGGGAGGTGCTACCTTCCGGGGGACGTAGGTTGGTGAGGAGGCAGCCCGTTGTTGACCCGATCCTTGTTTGGTGGCGGTCGCATGGGCCAGCGACGGTGGTGAGGCATCCGGACACCGCGGAGGTGGTACGTCACCGTGGCAGCGAGGAGGACGAGCACGTCCGTCGCTACATGGTTGCATTGGAGGGCAGATTCGACAATACCTGGCAGGTTCTTCAGGGATCTCACTGGAGCTATGATCCTGTGATGGTTCCTTATCTTTGGGTGTCCACCGCCCGCGTCGATACCCATCGGGCGCTACGGTTCTAGTTGTATTAGTGATAATATTTGATGATGTACGGACACCAAGAGATGATGTACTTTTGCTTATAATTATTGAATGCATGCTAATTTGAATACTATACTTTATTTTATGATTTGGTTTTGCTTATTTTATGATTTGGTTTTGCTTATTGAATGCTCATATTGGATAAGTTCTCCTTCATTCCCATGTGCTAGACAATTTGATATAATAATGCATTCCGGAACGAAAGGAGGAGCTACGTACATCGATCATCGATAGTCAACCCGTGATTAATAATAATGATCTAGTTTCATATTTGAATTAGGCCGGAAATGTCGTACTCATCGGACGACGAAAATCGTCCGGGGGAGTGCGACTGGTGCCACGACGACCGAGGTATCTGCGACAGGTTCATTGTGCTGGACGAAGATCGTCGCTTCAGCATTAAGCTCGAGGAGACCTTCGATGTTCATACGGTACGCAACCGACGATAATAGTTTTTTTTGTAATTACTCATGACTTCAACTATTTTAATCATGAAAATATTTTTCATCTTTTCCAATTCGACTAGCTTATCCCATGCTTTGCAAGACGCTATGTCTTAGAGAGGATGGTTTTGAAGACCATGAAAGTTTTGAAACCAAAAAAATTATCCTAAGTACCCATCATGGTGTGGATTTTCAAGTAAAGCTGTACAATGCTCAGAGTGTAACCCATTTTGGTTGCAAAAATTGGGAAGCACTTTGCAAGATGTATGGTTTTGATGAGGGTATGCTTGTTACCATGGATCTTGGTGATCCTACAATCGAGCAAGAGAGACCTACGATTTTCGTCCGTGTGGATACACCTCCAATTCTTCCCCCATGTGAGCTTAACATAGTTATTAAGTAATTTATATTGTTTATTTCAAAATAGCTGACAACTTATTCTCCATTGATAGCTTATTTTCATTCTTCAAAGAATGTGCAGAAGATGGTAGACAGAACCTACTACACCGAAGGCTCCGAACTAACTTATCAGGAGAAAAATCATCTGGTCGTATTTTGTACTGATCTTGAGAATTACAATGTCTACAATCGAACTCCTCAACATTATGGTCAATACGTGCCACTAGTGCACGTGTTGAACTACGGTAACTACCATGGAGATACCCTGGTAAGATTTTTTTACTATTACAACATCCGTGCATCTTTTTGCACACTTCTAAAACTAGTACATCATATCATTGCTAACTACGAAGTTATTACTATGTTTTTCAACAGATAATCCCGAATGATTGTGTGCCTCATCTGATGTATACACACGGTAGCCTTCATGTTTTGAACATACAACCAGGTCGTCCTATGAATCTCAACTGTCCATACCAGGTTTCTAAAAGAAGTGGAGACATGACAATCAAAGAATGGAAAAAATGTATGGATAGTCGTAAGGAGCTTCTTGGAAGCAACATTCAGCGAAGGGCAAAAATTGGAGACAGGATGATCGCCATTCTTCATAATGGAGAGTCAGGGTCTATATTGTTTTATGCTATTTTACCTTAAGGGTGTTTAGGTCCTACCTGATACTGATGATCATGTGTTAAGAACAATTATGTAGGGTTGGGTTCGATGACTATGAGGATGATGATCATATGACTTATTATTAATAATGAGTAGAAGTTGTATGATGATGCATGATTAGTAGGACGAGTACTTGTTATTATATATGCTGATGTATGCGAGCATGCATGAGTTATTATATCAGCGGGTAAAATGAACATATATAGCAGCAGCGTTGGTAAACCAAGGACGAAGATATAAGAGAGGACACTTCTCTCTATTAGCTAGCTAATATAACAACCTGAAAATAACCCCCAAAACCCCTAAAGCAGCCACTTTCCAAAAAAAACATGGACTTCTGGTCCCGGTTGGTGCCACCAACCGGGAACAAAGGCCCCCTGACTGGGCTGGGCGCACAGAGCCACGTGGAGGCACATTAGTCCCGGTTCTTGTTTGAACCAGGACTAATGGGTGGAGGTATTAGTAACGACCCATTAGTCCCGGTTCATGAACCGGGACTAAAGGCCCTCACGAACCGGGACAATTAGGTGTTTTTCTACTAGTGTAACCTACTAACCGGAGGCCCAGGCCATATTGTTGTTTTCTTGCCTGTTTCAGTATTTCGAAGAAAAGGAATATCTAACAAAGTCCAAACGGAATGAAACCTTCGACAGCGTGATTTTTTGGAAGAATATCATTCGGGAGACTTGGAGTTCACGTTAGAAGATCCTCGAGGAGGCCACGAGGGTGGGGGGGCGTGCCCACCCCCTGGGCGTGCCCCCTGTCTCGTGGGCCCCTCGAGCACCTCCCGACCGACTTCTTTCGCCTATATAGTCCCACGTACCCTAAAAACATCCACGGAGAAGATAGATCGGGAGTTCCGCCGCCGCAAGCCTCTGTAGCCACTAAAAACCTCTTGGGAGTCCGTTCTGGCAACCTGCCGAAGGGGGATCCCATCACCGGTGGCCATATTCATCATCCCGGTGCTCTCCATGACGAGAAGAGAGTAGTTCACCCTCGAGGCTGAGGGTATGTCCCAGTAGCTATGTGTTTGATCTCTCTCTCTCTCTCTCTCTCTCGTGTTCTCTCTCATGTTCCCTCTATGGCACGATCTTGATGTATCGCGAGCTTTGCTATTATAGTTGGATCTTATGATGTTTCTCCCCCTCTACTCTCTTGTAATGGATTGAGTTTTCCCTTTGAAGTTATCTTATCGGATTGAGTCTTTAATGATTTGAGAACACTTGATGTATGTCTCGCCGTGCTCATCTGTGGTGACAATGGGATATCATGTGCCACTTGATGTATGTTTTGATGACCAACTTGCGGGTTCCGCCCATGAACCTATGCATAGGGGTTGGAACACGTTTTCGTCTTGACTCTTCGGTAGAAACTTTGGGGCACTCTTTGAAGTACTTTGTGTTGGTTGAATAGATGAATCTGAGATTGTGTGATGCATATCTTATAATCATACCCACGGATACTTGAGGTGACAATGGAGTATCTAGGTGACATTAGGCTTTTGGTTGAATTGTGTCTTAAGGTGTTATTCTAGTATGAACTCATGAATAGATTGATCCGAAAGAATAACTTTGAGGTGGTTTTGTACCCTACCATAATCTCTTCATTTGTTCTCCACTATTAGTGGCTTTGGAGTGACTCTTTGTTGCATGTTGAGGGATCGTTATATGATCTATCTATGTTATTATTGTTGAGAGAACTTGCACTAGTGAAAGTATGAACCTTAGGCCTTGTTTCCTATCATTGCAATACTGTTTACGCTCACTTTTATCATTAGTTACCTTGCTGTTTTTATAATTTCAGATTACAAATACCTTTATCTACCATCCATATTGCACTTGTATCGCCATCTCTTCGCCGAACTAGTGCACCTATACAATTTGCCATTGTATTGGGTGTGTTGGGGACACAAGAGACTCTTTGTTATTTGGTTGCAGGGTTGTTTGAGAGAGACCATCTTCATCCTATGCCTCCCACGGATTGATAAACCTTAGGTCATCCACTTGAGGGAAATTTGCTACTGTCCTACAAACTTGTGCACTTGCAGGCCCAACAACGTCTATAAGAAGAAGGTTGGTAGTAGACATCAAGCTCTTTTCTGGTGCCGTTGCCGGGGAGGTGAGTGCTTGAAGGTATATCTTAGATCTTGCAATCGAATCTTTTTATTTCTCGTTTTATCACTAGTTTAGTCTATAAAAGAAAACTACAAAAAATGGAATTTAGTTTGTCTCATACGCTTCGTCTTTTTAATATCTTTCATGAGTATGATGGAAAGGAAAATTGTGCTCAAGTGCTAGAAGAAGAAATCTATAAAATGTTTGTCACTAAATCTTTGAATGATGAGCATGATTGCAGTGTTGTTAGTATGAACTCTTTGAATATCCATAGTACTAATGATGATTGCACTAGTCATGCTGAAAATATCTCTTATGAGCATGTCAACTTTTGTGGAGTGCATGTTTGCATGAACACACCAAATAGAGAAGATATATATTGCAAGAGGCATAAGCATTTAGAAACTAAATTGCTGCAAGAAAAGTTAAATGGGAGTGCTGAAAATTTACACTTCCTTTGTCGTACTTGTGAACTATGCAATGAACATGGTCATCTACATCTCCTATGCAAATTATTTCATGATCGAATCGTGCCAAAAAATTGTGATGATTTGATTTCCCTTGCACATTATAATGAACTTAGTTTGCTTTTGGGTTATGAAGAATTGAAACGTTTGTTGGGGAACGTAGTAATTTCAAAAAAATTCCTACGCACACGCAAGATCATGGTGATGCATAGCAACGAGAAGGGAGAGTGTAGTCCATGTACCCTCGTAGACCAAAAGCGGAAGCATTAGAACAACACGGTTGATGTAGTCGTACGTCTTCACGACCCGACCGATCAAGCACCGAAACTACAGCACCTCTGAGTTCTAGCACACGTTCAGCTCAATGACGATCCCCGGACTCCGACCTAGCAGAATGTTGGGGAAGAGTTCCGTCAGCACGACGGCGTGGTGACGATCTTGATGTTCTACCGTCGCAGGGCTTCGCCTAAGCACCGCTACAATATTATCGAGGTGGACTATGGTGGAGGGGGGCACCGCACATGGCTAAGAGATCCAAGGGATCCATTGTTGTTATGTCTAGAGGTGCCCCCCTGCCCCCGTATATAAAGGAGCCAGGGGGAGGGGGTCGGCCGACCAGGAGGGGCGCGCTAGGAGGAGTCCTCCCACCGGGAGTAGGACTCCGCCCCTTCCTTGTTGGAGTAGGAGAGAAGGAAAGAGGGGGAGAGGAGGAAGGAAAAGGGGGCTGCACCCCTTGTCCAATTCGGACCAGAGGGGGGCTGCGCCCCTCCTTCCTTTCGGCCTCTCTCCTCTATTCCCGTATGGCCCAATAAGGCCCATATACTCCCGGGGAATTCTCGTAACTCTCCGGTACTCCGAAAAATATCCGAATCACTCGGAACCTTTCCGAAGTCCGAATATAGTTGTCCAATATATCGATCTTTATGTCTCGACCATTTCGAGACTCCTCGTCATGTCCCCGATCTCATCCGAGACTCCGTACTCCTTCGGTACATCAAAACTCATAAACTCATAATATAACTGTCATCGAAACCTTAAGCGTGCGGACCCTACGGGTTCGAGAACAATGTAGACATGACTGAGACACATCTCCGGTCAATAACCAATAGCGGAACCTGGACGCTCACATTGGCTCCCACATATTCTACGAAGATCTTTATTGGTCAAACCGCATAATAACATACGTTGTTCCCTTTGTCATCGGTATGTTACTTGCCCGAGATTTGATTGTTGGTATTCAATACCTAGTTCAATCTCGTTACCGGCAAGTCTCTTTACTCGTTCTGTAGTACATCATCCTGCAACTAACTAATTAGTTGCAATGCTTGCAAGGCTTATAGTGATGTGCATTACCGAGTGGGTCCAGACATACCTCTCCGACAATCGGAGTGACAAATCCTAATCTCGAAATACGCCAACCCAACATGTACCTTCGGAGACACCTGTAGAGCTCCTTTATAATCACCCAGTTACGTTGTGACGTTTGGTAGCACACAAAGTGTTCCTCCGATAAACGGGAGTTGCATAATCTCATAGTCATATGAACATGTATAAGTCATGAAGAAAGCAATAGCAACATACTAAACGATCAAGTGCTTAAGCTAACGGAATGGGTCAAGTCAATCACATCATTCTCCTAATGATGTGATCCCGTTAATCAAATGACAACTCTTTTGTCCATGGCTAGGAAACATAACCATCTTTGATAAATGAGCTAGTCAAGTAGAGGCATACTAGTGACACTATGTTTGTCTATGTATTCACACATGTATTATGTTTCCGGTTAATACAATTCTAGCATGAATAATAAACATTTATCATGATATAAGGAAATAAATAATAACTTTATTATTGCCTCTAGGGCATATTTCCTTCAGTCTCCCACTTGCACTAGAGTCAATAATCTAGTTCACATCACCATGTGATTCAACACCAATATTCACATCTATATGTGATTAACACCCATAGTTCACATCGTCATGTGACCAACTCCCGAAGGGTTTACTAGAGTCAATAATCTAGTTCACATCGCTATGTGATTAACACCCAAAGAGTACTAAGGTATGATCATGTTTTGCTCGTGAGAGAAGTTTAGTCAACGGGTCTGTCACATTCAGAGCCGTATGTATTTTGCAAATATTCTATGTCTACAATGCTCTGCACGGAGCTACTCTAGCTAATTGCTCCCACTTTCAATATGTATCCAGATTGAGACTTAGAGTCATCTCGATCGGTGTAAAAGCTTGCATCGATGTAACTCTTTACGATGAACTCTTTTATCACCTCCATAATCAAGAAACATCTCCTTAATCCTCACTACGGATATTCTTGACCGTTGTCCAGTGATCTACTCTTAGATCAAAATTGTATTCCTTTGCCAAACTCAGAGCAAGGTATACAATAGGACTGGTACACATCATATCATATTTTATGGAACCTATGACTAAAGCATAGGGAATGACTTTTCATTCTCTTTCCATTTTCTGCCATGGTCGGATTTTGAGTCTTACTCAACTTCATACCTTTGCATAACAGGCAAGAACTCTTTCTTTGACTGTTCAGTTTTGAACTACTTCAAAATCTTGTCAAGGTATGTACTAATTGAAAATCTTATCAAGCGTCTTGATCTATCTCAACAGATCTTGATGCTCAATGTGTAAGCAGCTTCACCAAGGTCTTTCTTTGAAAAATTCCTTTCAAACACTCCTTTATGCTTTCCAGAAAATTCTACATCATTTCCGATCAACAATATGTCATTCACATATACTTATCAGAAAGGTTGTAGTGCTCCCACTCACTTTCTTGTAAATACAGGCCTTTCCAAAAGTCTGTATAAAACCATATGCTTTTATCAACTCATCAAAGCGTATATTCCAACTCCGAGATGCTTGCACCAGTCCATCGATGGATCGCTGGAGCTTGCACATTTTTGTTAGCACCTTTTGGATCGACAAAACCTTTTGGTTGCATCATATACAACTCTTCTTCCAGAAATCCATTCAGGAACATAGTTTTGATATCCATTTGCCAGATTTCATAAAATGTGGCAATTGCTAACATGGTTCGGACAGACTTAAGCATCGTTACGAGTGAGAAAATCTCATCATATTCAACACCTTGAACTTGTCGAAAACCTTTCGCAACAAGTCGAGCTTTGTAGATAGTAACACTACTATCAGTGTCTGTCTTCCTCTTGAAGATCCATTTATTTAACATGGCCTGCTGATCATCGAGCAAGTCAACCAAAGTCCATACTTTGTTCTCATACATGGATCCTATCTCAGATTTTATGGTCTCAAGCCATTTCGCGGAATCTGGGCTCATCATCGCTTCCTCATAGTTTGTAGGTTCATCATGGTCTAGTAACATGACTTCCAGAACATGATTACCGTACCACTCTGGTGCGGATCTTACTCCGGAAGACCTACGAGGTTTGGTAGCAACTTGATCTGAAGCTTCATGATCATCATCATTAACTTCCTCACTATTTGGTGTAGGAATCACTGGAACTGATTTCTGTGATGAACTACTTTCCAATAAGGGAGAAGGTACAATTACCTCATCAAGTTCTACTTTCCTCCCACTCACTTCTTTCGAGAGAAACTTCTTCTCTAGAAAGGATCCATCTTAGCAACGAATAACTTGCCTTCGAATCTGTGATAGAAGGTGTACCCAATAGTTACCTTTGGGTATTCTATGAAGACGCACTTCTCCGATTTGGGTTCGAGCTTATCAGGTTGAAACTTTTTCACATAAGCATCGCAGCCCCAAACTTTAAGAAATGATAACTTTGGTTTCTTGCTAAACCACAGTTTATAAGGCGTCATCTCAACGGATTTTGATGGTGCCCTATTTAAAGTGAATGCAGCTGTCTTTAATGCATAACCCCAAAATGATAGTGGTAAATTGGTAAGAGACATCATAGATTGCACTATATCCAATAAAGTACGGTTATGACGTTCGGACACACCATTAAGCTGAGGTGTTCCAGGTGGCATGAGTGTGTGAAACTATTCCACATTGTTTTAATTGAAGACCAAACTCGTAACTCAAATATTCTCCTCCACGATCAAATCGTAGAAACTTTATTTTTCTTGTTACGATGATTCTCCACTTCACTCTGAACTTTTCAAATGTTTCAGACTTGTGTTTCACTAAGTAGATATACTCATATCTGCTCAAATCATCTTGTGAAGGTCAGAAAATAACGATACCCGCCACGAGCATCAACACTCATTAGATCGCATACATCGGTATGTATTATTTCTAACAAGTTAGTAGCTCGTTCCATTGTTCCGGAGAACGGAGTTTTAGTCATCTTGCCCATAAGGCACGGTTCGCAAACATCAAATGATTCATAATCAAGTGATTCCAACAAATCCATCTTTATGGAGTTTCTTCATGCGCTTTACACCGATATGACCCAAACGGCAGTGCCACAAATAAGTTACAGTATCATTATAAACTTTGCATCTTTTTGGCATATGAATATGTGTATCACTACGATCGAGATCCAACAAACTATTTTCATCGGGTGTATGACCATCGAAGGTTTTATTCATGTAAGTAGAACAACAATTATTCTCTGATTTTAAATGAATAACCGTATTGCAATAAACATGATCAAATCATATTCATGCTCAACGCAAACGCCAAATAACATTTATTTAGGTTCAACACTAATCTCGAAAGTATAAGGAGTGTGCGATGATGATCATATCAATCTTGGAACCACTTCCAACACACATCGTCACTTCACCCTCAACTAATTTCTGTTTATTCTGTAACTCCTGTTTCGAGTTACTAATCTTTAGCAACCGAACAAGTATCAAATACTCAGGGGCTACTATAAACACTAGTAAGGTACACATCAATAACCCGTATATCAAATATACCCTTGTTCACTTTGCCATCCTTCTTCTCCACCAAATATTCAGGGCATTTCTGCTTCCAGTGACCATTTCCTTTGCAGTGTAAGCACTCATTTTCAGGCTTTGGTCCAGCTTTGGGCTTCTTCGTGGGAGTGACAACTTGCTTGTCATTCTACTTGAAGTTCCCTTTCTTTCCCTTTGCCCTTTTCTCGAAACTAGTGATCTTGTCAATCATCAACACTTGATGTTCTTTCTTGATTTCTACCCTCGTCGATTTCAGCATCACAAAGAGGTCGGGAATCATTTTCGTCATCCCTTGCATACTATAGTTCATCATGAAGTTCTACTAACTTGGTGATGGTGACTAGAGAACTCTGTCAATCACTATCTTATCAGGAAGATTAACTCCCACTTGATTCAAGCTATTGTAGTACTCAGACAATCTAAGCACTTGCTCACTAGTTGAGTAATTCTCCTCCATTTTAGGCAAAGTATTTGTCAAAGGTCTCATACCTCTTGACATGGGCATGAGTCTGAAATATCAATTTCATCTCATGGAACATCTCATATGTTCCGTGACGTTTCAAAAACGTTTTTGTAGTCCCGGTTCTAAGCCATAAAGCATGGTGCACAAAACTATCAAGTAGTTATCATATTGAGCTAGCCAAACGTTCATAACGTCTGCATCTGCTCATGCAATAGGTCTGTCACCTAGCGGTGCATCAAGGACATAATTCTTCTGTGCAGCAATGAGGATAAACCTCAGATCACGGACCAAGTCCGCATCATTGCTACTAACATCTTTCAACTTAGTTTTCTCTAGGAACACATATAAAACATAGGGAAGCAACAACGCGAGCTATTGATCTACAACATAATTTGCAAAATACTACCAGGACTAAGTTCATGATAAATTAAAGTTCAATTAATCATATTACTTAAGAACTCCCACCTGGATAGACATCCCTCTAATCCTCTTAGTGATCACGTGATCCAAATTGACTAAACCATGTCCGATCATCACGTGAGATGGAGTAGTTTCAATGGTGAACATCACTATGTTGATCATATCTACTATATGATTCACACTCGACCTTTCGGTCTCCATGTTCCGAGGCCATATCTGTTATATGCTAGGCTCGTCAAGTTTAACCTAAGTATTCCACGTGTGCAACTGTTTTGCACCCGTTGTATTTGAATGTAGAGCCTATCACACCCGATCATCACGTGGTGTCTCAGCACGAAGAACTTTCGCAACAGTGCATACTCAGGGAGAACACTTCTTGATAATTAGTGAGAGATAATCTTAAAATGCTGCCGCCGAACTAAGCAAAATAAGATGTATAACAGATAAACATCATATGCAATCAAAATATGTGACATGATATGGCCATGATCATCTTGCGCCTTTGATCTTCATCTCCAAAGTACTGTCATGATCTCTATTGTCACCGGCACGACACCATGTTCTTCATCATCTTGATCTATATCAATGTGTCGTCACATGGTCGTCTTGCCAACTATTGCTCTTGCAACTATTGCTATCGCATAGCGATAAAGTAAAGCAATTATTTGGCACTTGCATCTTATGCAACAAAGAGACAACCATAGGGCTTCTGCCAGTTGCCGATAACTTCAACAAAACATGATCAGCTCATACAACAACTTATATCTCATCACGTCTTGACCATATCACATCACAACATGCCCTGCAAAAACAAGTTAGACGTCCTCTACTTTGTTGTTGCAAGTTTTATGTGGCTGCTATGGGCTGAGCAAGAACCGTTCTTACCTACGCATCAAAACCACAACGATAGTTCGTCAAGTTAGTGAAATTTTAACCTTATCAAGGATCGGGCGTAGCCACACTCGGTTCAACTAAAGTTGGAGAAACTGACACCCGCCAGCCACTTGTGTGCAAAGCACGTCGGTAGAACTAGTCTCGCGTAAGCGTATGCGTAATGTCGGTTCGGGCCGCTTCATCCAACAATACCGCCGAATCAAAGTATGACATGCTGGTAAGCAGTATGACTTGTATCGCCCACAACTCACTTGTGTTCTACTTGTGCAAATAACATCAACGCATAAAACCTAGGCTCTGATACCACTGTTGGGGAACGTAGTAATTTCAAAAAAAAATCGTATGCACACGCAGGATCATGGTGATGCATAGCAACGAGAAGGGAGAGTGTAGTCCATGTACCCTCGTAGACTGAAAGCGGAAGCATTAGAACAACGCGGTTGATGTAGTCGTACGTCTTCACGGCCTGACCAATCAAGCACCGAAACTACGACACCTCTGAGTTCTAGCACACGTTCAGCTCGATGACGATCCCCGGACTCCGATCCAGTAGAATGTCGGGGAAGAGTTCCGTCAGCACGACGGCATGGTGACGATCTTGATGTTCTACCGTCGCAGGAATTCGCCTAAGCACCGCTACGATATTATTGAGGTGGACTATGGTGGAGGGGGGCACCGCACACGGCTAAGAGATCCAAGGGATCAATTGTTGTTGTGTCTAGAGGTGCCCTCCTGCCCCCGTATATAAAGGAGCCAGGGGGAGGGGGTCGGCCGGCCAGGAGGGGCGCGCCAGGAGGAGTCCTCCTCCCACCGGGAGTAGGACTCCCCTCCTTCCTTGTTGGAGTAGGAGAGAAGGAAAGAGGGGGAGAGGAGGAAGGAAAAGGGGGCTGCACCCCTTGTCCAATTTGGACCAGAGGGGGGCTGCGCCCCTCCTTCCTTTCGGCCTCTCTTCTCTATTCCCGTATGGCCCAATAAGGCCCATATACTCCTCGGCGAATTCCCGTAACTCTTCGGTACTCCAAAAAATATCCGAATCACTCGGAACCTTTCCGAAGTCCGAATATAGTTGTCCAATATATCGATCTTTATGTCTCGACCATTTCGAGACTCCTCGTCATGTCCCCGATCTCATCCGAGACTCCAAACTCCTTCGGTACATCAAAACTCATAAACCCATAATATAACTGTCATCGAAACCTTAAGCGTGCGGACCCTACGGGTTCGAGAACAATGTAGACATGACCGAGACACGTCTCCGGTCAATAACCAATAGCGGAACCTGGATGCTCATATTGTCTCCCACATATTCTACGAAGATCTTTATCGGTCAAACCGCATAACAACATACGTTGTTCCCTTTGTCATCGGTATGTTACTTGACCGAGATTTGATCATCGGTACCTCAATACCCATTTCAATCTCGTTACCGGCAAGTCTCTTTACTCGTTCTATAGTACATCATCCCGCAACTAACTAATTAGTTGCAATGCTTTCAAGGCTTATAGTGATGTGCATTACCGAGTGGGCCCAGAGATACCTCTCCGACAATCGGAGTGAGAAATCCTAATCTCGAAATACGCCAACCCAACATGTACCTTCGGAGACACCTGTAGAGCTCCTTTATAATCACCCAGTTACGTTGTGACCTTTGGTAGCACACAAAGTGTTCATCCGGTAAACGGGAGTTGCATAATCTCATAGTCATAGGAACATGTATAAGTCATGAAGAAAGCAATAGCAACATACTAAACGATCAAGTGCTTAAGCTAACGGAATGGGTCAAGTCAATCACATCATTCTCCTAATGATGTGATCCCGTTAATCAAATGACAACTCTTTTGTCCATGGCTAGGAAACATGACCATCTTTGATAAACGAGCTAGTCAAGTAGAGGCATACTAGTGACACTATGTTTGTCTATGTATTCACACATGTATTATGTTTCCAGTTAATACAATTCTAGCATGAATAATAAACATTTATCATGATATAAGGAAATAAATAATAACTTTATTATTGCCTCTAGGGCATATTTCCTTCAAGTTTAACTAAAAACTTCTAGATTTTGCCCTTGAGAAATTGCTTGATATTGATCTAGAGGAAATTTATATGTATTGTGCGGTGAATTGCATTGAAAATCCTTATATTGTCAATTACCTAAAGAAAAGAAAACAAATAGAAGATGAAGAGAATACTAATGAAAGGGAAGAAACTTCACACTATCCTCCTATTATTTCTTATGATGAATCAGGTATCAAGGAGGAGCCTTCTATTCAACCAATCTCATCAATAAGGAGCTCAAGGAAGAAGGCTGAACCCACACATAATGTGAAGAAGAAAAGGAAGAGAAGGAGCAGCAAAGGTAAAAAGGTATCCCTCTCAAATGATGTTGCTCCTACTACTCATTGTGATGATGATAATAGCTACACTATTGGTGCTATCCATACAATTAATGATGAGAGTGATCATGCTTATGATATGAAAAGGCCCAAGCTTGGGGAAGCTATGTTTGATGAGGATGATATTTTTAGCCTCCCAAGTTTTGATATGCAAAGTTGTTATGAGGATAGCATGCCTATTTATGATGATTATATTGATGAAAGTGGGTTTGAAAGAGTGTCAACTTTAGGAAGTAGTGATCCCACTATTTTGGAGGATGTTGAATCTTATTGTGATGAATATGAAAGTGGATTTGGAAGAGTGTCAACTTTATTTACTGATGATTCCACTATGTTGGAAGAGGTTTCAATCGATTATGATGAGACAAAGTTGCTACTTATGATGATTATTGTGATGAAACTTATGCTATAAAAAGTAGTTATGATTATATTTATAAAACTTGTCATTATTATGATTACCCTTTTTCTGAACTTTACTCTTTTAATGTGGAAACAATTTATAGTATTCAAGTCTCTTATGATACTCCCACTATTATTCATGAGAAGAAATTTGCTTATGTGGAGAGTAGTAAATTTTCTATGCTTGTAGATCATGAAAAGAATGTTTTAGGTGCTGTATATATGGTTGAATTCATTCATGATGCTACTGAAAATTATTATGATGGAGGAACGTATGCTTGTAGGAATTGCAATAATATCAAGTTTCCTCTCTATGTGTTGAAAATTTTGAAGCTATGCTTGTTTTACCTTCCTATGATAGTTGATTATTGTTCCCATAAGTTATTTGCTCAGAAAATCCCTATGAATAAGAAGTGGGTTAGACTTAAATGTGCTAGTCATATTCTTCATGATGCTCCCTTTATGTTTCAATTCTTATTTTTTATGTGAGCATCATTTAATCATGCCTAGCTAGGGGCGTTAGACGATAGCGCTTGTTGGGAGGCAACCCAATTTATTTTTGTTCCTTGATTTTTGTTCTTGTTTAGTAATAAATAATTAATCTAGCCTCTGGTTAGATGTGTTTCATGTTCTAATTAGTGTTTGTGCCAAGTAGAACCTTTGGGAAGACTTGGGTGAAGTCTTTATGATCTTGCTGTGAAAAACAGAAACTTTAGCGCTCACGAGATTTGCTTCCATTTTTTACTGAAGAGTGATTTTAGGTTGATTATTTTTGCATATGATTAATAGACAAATTCCTCAGGTACACCAAGTTATATCAGAATTTTTGGGGTTCTAGAAGTATACGTTTGATACAGATTACTACAGACTGTTCTGTTTTTGACAGATTCTGTTTTCTATGTGTTGTTTGCTTATTTTGATGAATCTATGGCTAGTATGTAAGGGTATGAACCATAGATAAGTTGGAATACAGTAGTTTTAACACCAATATGAATTTATAATTAGTTCATTACAGTACCGAAGTGGTGGTTTTATTCTCTTGTACTAACGGAGCTTACGAGTTTTGTGTTGAGTTTTGTGTGGTTGAAGTTTTCAAGTTTTGGGTAAAGATTCGATGGAATATGGAATAAGGAGTGGCAAGAGCCTAAGATTGGGGATGGCCAAGGCACCCCAAGGTAATATTCAAGGACAACCAAGCAACTAAGCTTGGGGATGCCCCAGAAGGCATCCCCTCTTTCGTCTTCGTTCATCGGTAACTTTACTTGGAGCTATATTTTTATTCACCACATGATATGTGTTTTGCTTGGAGCGTCATTATCTTTTACTAGTATTTGCTTGCTGTTATTTATAATAATGTTTTGAATCTTTAGGTTCAATAAAAATGTCAAGGATAGCCTTTTCCGTGCTTATTTTGCAAGTATACATGTTGCTGTTTGAAAACAGAAAGTTCACCGCTGTTGCAAAAATTCCCTAGAAAAGTCAGAGAGTAATATAATGCTGAATCTTTTTGAATAATGAGCTCTTATAAATCTTCTACAGCGTAATATTTTTCTTATAATTTTTGGAGTTAGGGAAGTATGATGAATCTTGCATTCTTTACAGACTATACTGTTTTGGCAGATTGCTGTTATGTTTGCATTGTTTGCATATGTTTGCCTGTTTAATGATTCTATTTGAGAATAGGAGTATTAAATATGAAGAGACATTTAGTATTCAATGTTTAATAATAATCTTAGTGATTTGTTACAGTAGAAAATGATAAGGTTTTGCGTTGGTTTATACTAACCTATCTCACGAGTTCTTGTTGAGTTTGGTGTGAATGAAGCTTTCGAGATTTAGGAAACCGTGATATAAAAGGAATTAAGGAGACACAAAAGCTCAAGCTTGGGGATGCCCAAGGCACCCCAAGATAATATTCCAAGAAGTTTCAAGCATCTAAGCTTGGGGATGCCCCGGTAGGCATCCCACCTTTCTTCTTCAACAACTATCGGTTAGTATCGGCTGAGCCTAAGTTTTTGCTTCTTCACATGAGTTGTGCTATCCTTGCAATGTCATTTTATTTTTCTTTGCTTGCTGTTTGAATAAAATACCAAGATCTGAAATTCTTAAATGTTAGAGAGTCTTTGCATAGTTGCATAATTATTTAGCTACTCATTGATCTTCACTTATATCTTTCAGAGTAGTTTGTCATTTGCTCTAGTGCTTCACTTATATCTTTTAAAGCACGGCGGTGGATTAATTTTGAATAAATTTTTAGTCTCTATTGCTTCACTTATATTATTTTGAGAGTCTCTTAGAACAGCATGGTATTTGCTATGGTTATGAATTTGGTCCTAGAATGATGAGCATCCAAGTTGGGTATAATAAAAACTATCATAGAAAGTGCATTAAACACTAGGATCAATTTGATGCTTGATAATTGTTTTGAGGTATAAAGGTAGTAATGTTAGAGTCATGCTAGTGGGTAATTATAAAATTGAGAAATACTTGTGTTGAAGTTGGCAAGTCCCGTAGCATGCACGTATGGTAAAAGTTGTGTGACAAATTTGTTGCATGAGGTGCTCTTTTGATTGTCTTCCTTATGAGTGGCAGTCGGGGACGAGCGATGGTCTTTTCCTACCAATCTATCCCTCTAGGGGCATGCATAGTAGTACTTTGCTTCGAGGTCTAAGTAGACTTTTGCAATAAGTATATGAGTTCTTTATGACTAATGTGAGTCCATGGATATACGCACACTCATCCTTCCACTTTGCTAGCCCCTATTATGCCGCGCAACTTTCGCCGGTATCATAAACCCATTGTTTACCTTCCTCAAAACAGCCACCATACCTACCTATTATGGCATTTACATAGCCATTCTGAGATATATTGCCATGCAACTTTCCACCGTTCCGTTTATTATGACACATTTCATCATTGTCATATTGCTCTTTGCATGATCATGTAGTTGACATCGTATTTGTGGCAAGTCCACCTTCATAATTTTCATACATGTCGCTCTTGATTCATTGCATATCCCGGTACACCACCGGAGGCATTTTATATAGGGTCATAATTTGTTCTAGCTTTGAGTTATAATTCTTGAGTTGTAAATCCATAAAAGTGTGATGATCTTCATTATTAGAGCATTGTCCCAGTGAGGAAAGGATGATGAAGACTATGATTCCCCCACAAGTCGGGATGAGACTTCGGACTTTATAAAAATAAAAGAGGCCAAAGAAGCCCACCAAAAAGAAAAAAAGAGAAAAAAAGAGAAAAGAAAAAAAAGAGAAAGAAAAGAAAAAAAGAAAGAAAAAAATAAAAAGAGAGAAGGGACAATTGCTACTATCTCTTTTTCCACACTTGTGCTTCAAAAATAGCACCATGATCTTCATGATAGAGAGTCTCCTATGTTGTCACTTCCATATGCTAGTGGGAATTTTTCATTATAGAACTTGGCTTGTATATTCCAATGATGGGCTTCCTCAAAATGCCCTAGGTCTTCGTGAGTAAGCGAGTTGGATGCACACCCACTTAGTTATTTTGTTGAGCTTTCATATATTTATAGCTCTAGTGCATCCGTTGCATGGCAATCCCTGCTCAGTCACATTGATATCTATTGATGGGCATCTCCATAGCCCGTTGATACGCCTAGTTGATGTGAGACTATCTTCTCCCTCCTTTTGTCTTCACAACCACCACCATATACCACCATAGTGCTATGTCCATGGCGTGCGCTCATGTATTGCGTAAGAGTTGAAAAAAGTTGAAGCGCGTTAAAAAGTATGAAACAATTGCTCAGCTTGTCATCAAGGTTGTGCATGTTGGGAGTATTTTGTGTAATGAAAATAAAGCATGGCCTAACTATATGATTTTGTAGGGATAAGCTTACTTTGGCTATGTTATTTTGATAGGACATGATTATTTGTTAGTATGCTTTGAAGCATTATTATTTTTATGTTTTGTAAGCTTTTATCTTGAATCATTTGGATCTGAACATTCATGCCACATTAAAGAAAATTACATTAAGAATTATGCTAGGTAGCATTCCACATCAAAAATTCTGTTTTTATCATTTACCTACTCGAGGACGAGCAGGAATTAAGCTTGGGGATGCTTGATACGTCTCCAACGTATCTATAATTTTTGATTGCTCCATGCTATTATATTACCTGTTTTGGATGTTTATGGGCTTTACTTTACACTTTTATATCATTTTTGGGACTAACGTACTAACCGGAGGCCCAACCCATATTGTTGTTTTCTTGCCTGTTTCAGTATTTCGAAGAAAAGGAATATCAAACGGAGTCCAAACGGAATGAAACCTTCGGTAGTGTGATTTTTTGGAAGAATATCATCCAGGAGACTTGGAGTTCACGTTAGAAGATCCTCGAGGAGACCACGAGGGTGGGGGGCACGCCCACCCCCCTGGGCGCGCCCCCCTGTCTCGTGGGCCCCTCAAGCACCTCCCAACCGACTTCTTTCGCCTATATAGTCCCACGTACCCTAAAAACATCCACGGAGAAGATAGATCAGGAGTTCCGCCGCCGCAAGCCTCTGTAGCCACCAAAAACCTCTCGGGAGTCCGTTCTGGCACCCTGCCGGAGGGGGGATCCCATCACCAGTGGCCATCTTCATCATCCCGACACTCTCCATGACAAGGAGGGAGTAGTTCACCCTCGAGGCTGAGGGTATGTACCAGTAGCTATGTGTTTGATCTCTCTCTCTCGTGTTCATTCTCGTGTTCCCTCTATGGCACGATCTTGATGTATTGCGAGCTTTGCTATTATAGTTGGATCTTATGATGTTTCTCCCCCTCTGCTCTCTTGTAATGGATTGAGTTTTCCCTTTGAAGTTATCTTATCGGATTGAGTCTTTAATGATTCGAGAACACTTGATGTATGTATTGCCGTGCTTATCTGTGGTGACAATGGGATATCATGTGCCACTTGATGTATGTTTTGGTGACCAACTTGCGGGTTCCGCCCATGAACCTATGCATAGGGGTTGGCACACGTTTTCATCTTGACTCTCTGGTAGAAACTTTGGGGCACTCTTTGAAGTACTTTGTGTTGGTTGAATAGATGAATATGAGATTGTTTGATGCATATCTTATAATCATGCCCACGGATACTTGAGGTGACAATGGAGTATCTAGGTGACATTAGGGTTTTTGGTTGATTTGTGTCTTAAGGTGTTATTCTAGTATGAACTCTTGAATAGATTGATCCAAAAGAATAACTTTGAGGTGGTTTCAAACCCTACCATAATCTCTTCGTTTGTTCTCCGCTATTAGTGGCTTTGGAGTGACTCTTTGTTGCATGTTGAGGGATTGTTATATGATCTATCTATGTTATTATTGTTGAGAGAACTTGCACTAGTGAAAGTATGAACCTTAGGCCTTGTTTCCTATCATTGCGATACTGTTTACGCTCACTTTTATCATTAGTTACCTTGCTGTTTTTATAATTTCAGATTACAAATACCTTTATCTACCATCCATATTGCACTTGTATCACCATCTCTTCGCCGAACTAGTGCACCTATACAATTTGCCATTGTATTGGGTATGTCGGGGACACAAGAGACTCTTTATTGTTGCAGGGTTGTTTGAGAGAGACAATCTTCATCCTACGCCTCCCACAGATTGATAAACCTTAGGTCATCCACTTGAGGGAAATTTGCTACTGTCCTACAAACCTGTGCACTTGCAGGCCCAACAACGTCTACAAGAAGAA
Organism: Triticum dicoccoides; assembly: GCF_002162155.2. Lineage (NCBI taxonomy): Eukaryota > Viridiplantae > Streptophyta > Magnoliopsida > Poales > Poaceae > Triticum > Triticum dicoccoides. The sequence goes on from NC_041389.1 coordinate 503,964,955, forward strand.
GGTTGTGTAGTAGACATCAGGCAGTGCTGCTGAATCCACTCCTCCTCCTTAGTTAGCTGGTCCTCAGATCCACTGTAAACGGTGGCACCCAATTGACGCATGAGCTCCTTGTGACGTCCCCTGGCCTTCTTCTCAGCCACATGAGTCATGTACTGATCGTGAGACTCCATGCAGAACAGCTTCTTCATCTTGAGCTTGAGCTTCTTTGCCCAAGAGGGCTCTGCCCTAGAAGGCTCATAGTCATCGTCATCATCAGCATCAGCCTCCTCCTCGGTCTCCATGGCAGCAGCAGAAGATGAAGCCCCAGATCTAGGGACCTGGGTGCCCCAGTTATCCTTCTTCCTCAGACGCTTGATCTCATGAGACACCAACTCTCTAGTCTCTAGCATAACCTTGGGATAGACCTGATCCCAGGCCTTCTCAATGAGCAGCATGATGAACGGTCCATAGATCGGGCACTTGCGCTCAGAGATAGCAGATAAGAGCTCAGACCACATAACATGAGAAATGTCTAGGGACTCGCCAGTGTTTGCTTCCTTCTCATGCTGGCAGAAGAGAAGCATGTCCACGAGATAGGAATGAACCATATCCAGATTCCCAATAGGAGGGAAGAGGGTCTCACGGAAGACACGGTGAAGAATGTCCAGAAAGGTAGGCAACTCATATGTTTCCTTCTTAGTGTCAAGGTTGATCTTCTTAGTGTAGTAGGGCCAGAGGGCTTGCTTTTGAGTGGAGGTTGTATTGCGGTGAGGGCGAAGGCCGATAGGAGTCTCAAGCCCGTGATCTTCCACCCCAAGTAACTCCATGAATGCCTTCCACTTGACAAAAAACAACTTGCCAGTGGTCATCCAAGTCAGAGTCCTGTCCTCATTAGTCCCTAGATGGACCGTGGCATAGAATTGAGCCACAATATCTGCATCATAGTCCTTGTTGAACTGCATGATACTGAGAATGTTCACCTGAGAGCACATCTGAAGAGCTTCACCAAAGTACTCAGGATCCTTCTCCATATAGTCCGTGTCAATGGAGCGCACATAAACATAGAGATTCTTCTTGGCCTTGAGCACATCAAAGAAAATGGCAAAGTAAAAGCGGTTCCAGAACGAACGGTTGACCAAAGTGGGTTCTTGGTCTTCCACATCGGGGTTGCGGCGACGCCTTGTCCGGAACTCCTTGGCATTCATCTGAGGCACAGTTTTGCCCTTTGGCTTTGGCTTGACAGCAAACTTCTTCTAGAGTTGAGGTGGAGGTGGAGCACTAGAGGAACCTCCTGCCGACTCAGATGTGCGGTAGCGCTTCGACGTGGCATGACCGGGGTTGACACGGCGAGCTTGATGCTCAGGATGTTCATCACTTGGAATCAAACACAAGAACACGCGAAACAACCAGAAAGAACGAGCATAAGCCAACAAACACAACAAAAGAGATCAAGGAATGGTAGGGACATGATGGAACTTGGCAGGCAGCGGTAGTGCCGCGGCTGGTAGCGGTAGTACCGCCCCAAGCGGTAGTACCGCTCCAATGAGAGCGGTAGTACCTCTCAAAGCGGGGAAACATCGTTTTCCTACTGCCATGGTCAGATCCGGCACTACCGGCCTGCCAAATTAAAAAATACTCCTACCAAACCCTAATCCAAATAGTCTAGTTGCCTTCTCCAACCTACTCACGCCTAGATTTAGCCAAAAATCTAGAGATGCAACCACTATTGCCCCTAAGACGCTAGATCTGAAATCTAGACAAGAAGAAAGGAGGAACGGGGGCAATACCAGCATTCATGGCAAGAGAACGAGGTGGGGATCAACTCCACCGAAGGAAATGGAGAGGGACGCCCCGGAGAAGAATGTCCGCCGGAGCCCTCCCATGGCGAGGCGTTGCTGGAGAGATGAAGAGGAACGAGGGGGTGAGCGAATGGGTATGGGGGAGAAGAAACCCCCCTGCCCGATATAACCCCATTGTCCCGCCCCGCAGCGGTAGTACCGCGCTGGTGGGTGGTAGTACCACGCACCACCAGCGGTAGTACCGCCCAGCAAGCCATGGCAACTAGACAACATAGCTTAGCTCAGAAAAAAAACAGGAAAAACAACGACAAGAAGAGGAGGAAAAACAAACTTGGAAGCAAACACACTAGCAAGGGGCCAAGACACACCTCTTCAAAAGAGGGCGGTGGCTGAGGCCACCTATGTTTGAGTCAAGAGGTATGGCGCCGCGAAGATTTTAACCTTGGGCCCATGACCAACACTCGTACTTGAAGCACAAGTACCATAAAAATGGTTAATGTGAAAGACTTGATTAATTTATGCATAATGGGGGGAGGGAGAGTTCATTGAGAGGACAACACTCCCCCTATGTCCATTCCTACACCTAAACTAGACAACATGTTGAATGCGGTGGGATGTGCATGGGTTCAAGATACATTGCTCGAATCAATGATATTTAGCTCATGCCTTAACTCACGAAATCTTGCTTCATCCAAGGGCTTCGTGAAAATATGTGCAAGGTTATCATGAGTGTTGACATACTTGAGCTCGATCTCCCTTCGCCTAATGTGATCCCAGATGAAGTGATACCGAATCTCAATATGCTTCATCTTGAAATGTTGCACCGGTTTGAGAGAAATCTTGATGGCACTTTCATTATCACACCAAAGAGGCACTTTGTCACAAATGACACCGTATTCCTTTAAAGTTTGCCTCATCCATAAGATTTGTGCACAACAACTACCGGCTGCCACATATTCCGCTTTGATGGACGAGAGAGACACACAACTTTGCTTCTTGGAAGACCAACTCACCAAAGAGCAACCAACAAATTGGCACCCTCCGGAAGTGGGATTCCTATCCACTTTGTCTCCCGCCCAATCGGAGTCCATATAACCTTCAAGCTTAAAGTTTGCTCCTCTTGGGTACCATAAGCCAAAGTTTGGGGTATGAGCCAAATATCGAAAGATTCGCTTAACCGCCACATAGTGGATTTCCTTCAGGGCGGCTTGAAACCGTGCACATATTCCCACACTCAACATTATATCCGGTCTAGATGCACAAAGGTAAAGCAAGGAGCCAATCATGGAGCGATATACCTTTTGATCCACCGCTTTACCATTGGGATCAATGTCAAGTTGGCACTTGGTAGGCATTGGAGTAGAAGCCGGCTTGACATCACTTGGCTTGAATCTTTTTAGCATGTCTTGAGTGTATTTGGCTTGGTTGATGAAGGTACCTTCTCTTTGTTGCTTGATATCGAAACAAAGGAAGAACTTCAACTCTCCCATTGAAGACATCTTGAACTTAGAGGTCATCAGAGCGGCAAATTCCTCATTGAAAGCTTTGTTAGGGGAACCAAAGATAATATCATCAACATATAGTTGGCATACAAACAACTCCCCTTTGACCTTAGTAAAAAGAGTGGGATCAATTTGCCCAACCTCAAATCCACAATCTTGTAACAACTCGATAAGGTGGTCATACCACACACGTGGGGCTTGCTTAAGGCCATAGAGTGCCTTATCGAGTTGATACACATGATCCGGAAAGTAGGGATCCTCGAACCCGGGGGGTTGCTTGACATAAACCAACTCATTCATACGACCATTAAGAAAAGCACTCTTCACATCACATCCATTTGTAAGTTGTGATGGGAAGCATAAGCAATCAACAAACGAATGGATTCAAGATGAGCAACGGGAGCAAAGATTTCACCGTAGTCGATACCCTTGACTTGGGAGTAGCCTTGTGCTACCAATCTTGCCTAGTTGCCAATGATGTTCCCATGGGCATCTTGCTTCTTCTTGAAAATCCACTTGGTTCCAATGACGTTGTGGTTCCTCGACGGCCTTCGCACCAATCTCCACACCTTATTGTACTCGAAGTTGTTGAGTTCTTCATGCATGGCATTGAGCCAATCTGAATCTTCGAGCGCCTCATAGACCTTTTGAGGTTCAACACAAGAGGCAAACGCGTGATGTTCACAATAGTTTGCTAATTGTCTACGAGTGCTTACTGAAGGAAATATGCCCTAGAGGCAATAATAAAGTTATTATTTATTTCCTTATATCATGATAAATGTTTATTATTCATGCTAGACTTGTATTAACCGGAAACATAATACATGTGTGAATACATAGACAAACAGAGTGTCACTAGTATGCCTCTACTTTACTAGCTCGTTAATTAAAGATGGTTATGTTTCCTAACCATAGACATGAGTTGTCATTTGATTAACGGGATCACATCATTAGGAGAATGATGTGATTGACATGACCCATTCCATTAGCTTAGCACATGATCGTTTAGTATGTTGCTATTGCTTTATTCATGACTTATACATGTTCCTATGAGTATGAGATTATGCAACTCCCGTTTACCGGAGGAACACTTTGTGTGCTACCAAATGTCACAACGTAACTGGGTGATTATAAAGGTGCTCTACAGGTGTCTCCGATGGTACATGTTGGGTTGGCGTATTTCGAGATTAGGATTTGTCACTTCAATTGTCGGAGAGGTATCTCTGGGCCCTCTCGGTAATACACATCACATAAGCCTTGCAAGCATTGCAACTAATGAGTTAGTTGCGGGATGATGTATTTCATAACGAGTAAAGAGACTTGCCGGTAACGAGATTGAACTAGGTATTGAGATACCGACGATCGAATCTCGGGCAAGTAACACACCGATGATAAAGGGAACAACGTATGTTGTTATGCGGTTTGACCGATAAAGATCTTCGTAGAATATGTGGGAGCCAATATGAGCATCCAGGTTCTGCTATTGGTTATTTACCGAAGACGTGTCGCGGTCATGTCTACATTGTTCTCGAACCCGTAGGGTCCGCACGCTTAAGGTTTCGATGACAGTTATATTATGAGTTTATGAGTTTTGATGTACCGAAGGAGTTCGGAGTCCCGGATGAGATCGGGGACATGACGAGGAGTCTCGAAATGGTCAAGACGTAAATATCGATATATTGGACAACTACATTCGGAGTTCGGAAAGGTTCCGAGTGATTCGGGTATTTTTCGGAGTACCAGAGAGTTACGGGAATTCGCCGGGGAGTATATGGGCCTTATTGGGCCATACGGGAATAGAGGAGGGAGGCCGAAAGGATGGAGGCGCGCAGCCCCCCTCTGGTCCGAATTGGACAAGGGGTCCAGCCCCCTTTTCCTTCCTCCTCTCCCCCTCTTTCGTTTTCTCCTACTCCAACAAGGAAGGGGGGGAGTCCTACTCCCGGCGGGAGGAGGAGTCCTCCTGGCGCGCCCCTCCTGGCCGGCCAACCCCCTCCCCCTGGCTCCTTTATATACGGGGGCAGGGGGGCACCTCTAGCACGACAAAAATTGATCATTGATCTCTTAGCCGTGTGCGGTGCCCCTCCATCATAGTCCACCTCGATAATATTGTAGGGGTGCTTAGGCAAAGTCCTGCGACAATAGAACATCAAGATCGTCACCGCACCGTCGTGCTGACGGAACTCTCCCTCGACACTCGGCTGGATCGGAGTTCGAGGGATGTCATCGAGCTGAACGTGTGCTAGAACTCGGAGGTGCCGTAGTTTCGGTGCTTGATCGGTCGGGCCGTGAAGACGTATGACTACATCAACCACGTTGTCATAACGCTTCCGCTTTCGGTCTACGAGGGTACGTGGACACACTCTCCCCGCTTGTTGCTATGCATCACCATGATCTTGTGTGTGCGTAGGATTTTTTTTGAAATTACTACGTTCCCCAACAGTGGCATCTGAGCCTAGGTTTTATGTGTAGATGTTATATGCATGAGTAGAACGGAAGTGAGTTGTGGGTGATACAAGTCATACTACTTACCAGCATGTCATACTTTGGTTCGGCGGTATTGTTGGATGAAGCGGCCCGGACCGACATTACGCGTACGCTTACGCGGGACTGGTTCTACCGACGTGCTTTGCACACAGGTGGCTGGCGGGTGTCTGTTTCTCCAACTTTAGTTGAACCGAGTGTGGCTACGCCCGGTCCTTGTGAAGGTTAAAACAACACTAACTTGATGAACTATCGTTGTGGTTTTTGATGCGTAGGTAAGAACAGTTCTTGCTCATCCGTAGCAGCCACATAAAATTTGCAACAACAAAGTAGAGGACGTCTAACTTGTTTTTGCAGGGCATGTTGTGATGTGATATGGTAAGACGTGATGCTATATTTTATTATGTGAGATGATCATGTTTTGTAACCGAAGTTATCGGCAACTGGCAGGAGCCATATGGTTGTCGCTTTATTGTATGAAATTGCAAACGCCCTGTAATTGCTTTACTTTATCACTAAGCGGTAGCGATAGTCGTAGAAGCAATAGATGGCGTAACGACAACGATGCTACGATGGAGATCAAGGTGTCGCGCCGGTGACGATGGTGATCACGACGGTGCTTCGGAGATGGAGATCACAAGCACAAGATGATGATGGCCATATCATATCACTTATATTGATTGCATGTGATGTTTATCCTTTATGCATCTTATCTTGCTTTGATTGACGGTAGCATTTTAAGATGATCTCTCATTAATTATCAAGAAGTGTTCTCCGTGAGTACGCACCGTTGCGAAAGTTCTTCGTGCTGAGACACGACGTGATGATCGGGTGTGATAGGCTCTACATTCAAATACAACGGGTGCAAAACAGTTGCACACGCAGAATACTCAGGTTAAACTTGACGAGCCTAGCATATAACAGATATGGCCTCGGAACACGGAGACTGAAAGGTCGAGCGTGAATCATATAGTAGATATGATCAACATAGTGATGTTCACCATTGAAACTACTCCATCTCACGTGATGATCGGCATGGTTTAGTTGATTTGGATCACGTGATCACTTATAAGATTATAGGGATGTCTATATAAGTGGGAGTTCTTAAGTAATATGATTAATTGAACTTTAATTTATCATGAGCTTAGTCCTGGTAGTATTTTGCAAATTATGTTGTAGATCAATAGCTCGCGTTGTTGCTGCCCTATGTTTTTTTATGTGTTCCTAGAGAAAACTATGTTGAAAAATGTTAGTAGCAATGATGCGTACTTGGTCCGTGATCTGAGGTTTATCCTCATTGCTGCACAAAAGAATTATGTCCTTGATGCACCGCTAGGTGACAGACCTATTACAGGAGCAGATGCAGACGTTATGAATGTTTGACTAGCTCAATATGATAACTACTTGATAGTTTTGTGCACCATGCTTTATGGCTTAGAACCGGGACTACAAAAACGTTTTTGAAACGTCATGGAACATATAAGATGTTTCAAGAGATGAAATTGGTATTTCAGACTCATGCCCGTGTCAAGAGGTATGAGACCTCTGACAATTACTTCGCCTAGAAGATGGAGGAGAATTGCTCAACTAGTGAGCAAGTACTTAGATTGTCTAAGTACTAACAATCACTTGAATCAAGTGGGAGTCAATCTTCCAGATAAGATAGTGATTGGCAGAGTTCTCTAGTCACCATCACCAAGTTACTGGAACTTCATGATGAACTATAATGCAAGGGATGACGAAAACGATTCCCGAGCTCTTCGTGATGCTAAAATCGACAATGGTAGAAATCAAGAAAATAGCATCAAGTGTTGATGATTGACAAGACCACTAGTTTCAAGAAAAGGGCAAAGGAAAAAAAGGGAACTTCAAGTAGAATGGCAAGCAAGTTGTCACTCCCGCGAAGAAGCCCAAAGCTGGACCAAAGCCTGAAACTGAGTGATTATACTGCAAAGGAAATGGTCACTAGAAGCGGAAATGCCCTCAATATTTGGTGGATAAGAAGGATGGCAAAGTGAACAAGGGTATATTTGATATACAGGTTATTAATGTGTACCTTACTAGTGTTTATAGTAGCCCTTGGGTATTTGATACTTGTTCGGTTGCTAAATATTAGTAACTCGAAACAGGAGTTACAGAATAAACAGAGACTAGTTGAGAGTGAAGTGATGATGTGTGTTGGAAGTAGTTCCAAGATTGATATGATCATCATCACACTCTCCCTACACTTTCGAGATTAGTGTGGAACCTAAATAAATGTTATTTGGCGTTTGCGTTGAGCATGAATATGATTTGATCGTGTTTATTGCAATAGGTTATTCATTTAAAGTCAGAGAATAATTGTTGTTCTGTTTACATGAATAAAGCCTTCAATGATTATACACCCAACGAAAATAGTTTGTTGGATCTCGATCATAGTGATACACATATTCATAATATTGATGCCAAAAGATGCAAAGTTGATAATGATAGTGCAACTTATTTCTGGCATTGCCGTTTGGGTCATATTGGTGTAAAGCGCATGAAGAAACTCCATACTGATGGACTTCTGGAATCACTTGATTATGAATCATTTGGTACTTGCAAACCGTGCCTTTTGGGCAAGATGACTAAAATTCTGTTCTTCGGAACAATGGAACGAGCTACTGATTTATTGGAAATAATACATACCGATGTATGCGATCCAATGAGTGTTGATGCTCGTGGCGAGTATCATTATTTTCTGACCTTCACAGATGATTTGAACAGATATGGGTATATCTACTTAATAAAACACAAGTCTGAAACATTTGAAATGTTCAAAGAAATTCAGAGTAAAGTGAAGAATCATCGTAACAAGAAAATAAAGTTTCTACGATCTGATCGTGGAGAAGAATATTTGAGTTACGAGTTTGCCCTTCATATAAAACAATGTGGAATAGTTTCACAGCTCACGCCACATGGAACACCACAGCATAATGGTGTGTCCGAACGTCATAACCGCACTTTATTGGATATGGTGCAATCCATGATGTATCTTACTGATTTACCACTATCGTTTTGGGGTTATGCATTAGAGACAGTTGCATTCACGTTAAATAGGGCACCATCAAAATCTATTTGAGACGACGCCTTATGAACTGTGGTTTGGCAAGAAACCAAAGTCGTTTCTTAAAGTTTGGGACTATGATGCTTGTGTGAAAAAATTTCAACCTGATAAGCTCGAACCCAAATCGGAGAAGTGCGTCTTCATAGAATACCCAAAGGAAACTATTGGGTACACCTTCTATCATAGATCCGAAAGCAAGATATTCGTTGCTAAGATGGATCCTCTCTAGAGAAGGAGTTTCTCTCGAAAGAAGTGAGTGGGAGGAAAGTAGAACTTGATGAGGTAACTGTACCTGCTCCCTTATTGGAAATTAGTTCATCACAGAAATCAGTTCATGTGATTCCTACACCAATTAGTGAGGAAGCTAATGATGATGATCATGAAGCTTCAGATCAAGTTGCTACTGAACCTCGTAGGTCTTCCTAAGTAAGATCCGCACCAGAGTGGTATGGTAATACTATTCTGGAAGTCATGTTACTAGATCATGATGAACCTACGAACTATGAAGAAGCGATGGTGAGCCCAGATTCCGCAAAATGGCTTGAGGCCATGAAATCTGAGATGGGATCCATGTATGAGAACAAAGTATGGACTTTGGTTGACTTGCTCGATGATCAGCAAGCCATGTTAAATAAATGGATCTTCAAGAGGAAGACAGACACTGATAGTAGTGTTACTATCTACAAAGCTCGACTTGTTGCGAAAGGTTTTCGACAAGTTCAAGGTGCTGAATACGATGAGATTTTCTCACTCGTATCGATGCTTAAGTCTGTCCGAATCATGTTAGCAATTGCCACATTTTATGAAATGTGGGAAATGGATATCAAAACTGTGTTCCTGAATGGATTTCTGGAAGAAAAGTTGTATATGATGCAACCAGAAGGTTTTGTCGATCCGAAAGGTGCTAACAAAATGTGCAAGCTCCAGCGATCCATCAATGGACTGGTGCAAGCATCTCGGAGTTGGAATATACGCTTTGATGAGTTGATCAAAGCATATGGTTTTATACAGACTTTTGGAAAGGCATGTATTTACAAGAAAGTGAGTGGGAGCACTACAGCCTTTCTGATAAGTATATGTGAATGACATATTGTTGATCGGAAATGATGTAAAATTTTCTAGAAAGCATAAAGAAGTGTTTGAAAGGAGTTTTTCAAAGAAAGACCTTGGTGAAGCTGCTTACATATTGAGCATCAAGATCTATTGAGATAGATCAAGACGCTTGATAAGATTTTCAATGAGTACATACCTTGACAAGATTTTGAAGTAGTTCAAAATGGAACAGTCAAAGAAAGAGTTCTTGCCTGTGTTGCAAAGGTATTAAATTGAGTAAGACTCAAATCCCGACCACGACAGAAAATAGAAAGAGAATGAAAGTCATTCCCTATGCATCAGTCATAGGTTCTATAAAAGTATGCCATGCTATGGACCAGACCTATTGTATACTCTGCCCTGGTTTGGCAAGGGAGCACAATAGTGATCTAGGAGTAGATCACTGGACATTGGTCAAAATTATCCTTAGTGGAATAAGGATATATTTCTCGATTATGGAGGTGACAAAAGGTTTATCATAAAGGACTACGTCGATACAAGCTTTTACACTGATCCAGATGACTCTAAGTCTCAATCTGGATACATATTGAAAGTGGGAGCAATGAGCTAGAGTAGCTCCGTGCAGAGCATTGTAGACATAGAATATTTGCAAAATACATATGGCTCTGAATGTGACAGACTCGTTGACTAAACTTCTCTCACAAGCAAAACATGATAATACCTTAGTACTCTTTGGGTGTTAATCACATAGCGATGTGAACTAGATTATTGACTCTAGTAAACCCTTTGGGCGTTGATCACATGACGATGTGAACTATGGGTATTAATCACATACAGATGTAAATATTGGTGTTAAATCACATGGTGATGTGAACTAGATTATTGACTCTAGTGCAAGTGGGAGACTGAAGGAAATATGCCCTAGAGGCAATAATAAAGTTATTATTTATTTCCTTATTTCATGATAAATGTTTATTATTCATGCTAGAATTGTATTAACCGGAAACATAATACATGTGTGAATACATAGACAAACATAGTGTCACTAGTATGCCTCTACTTGACTAGCTCGTGAAACAAAGATGGTTAAGTTTCCTAGCCATGGACAAAAGAGTTGTCATTTGATTAACGGGATCACATCATTAGGAGAATGATGTGATTGACTTGACCCATTCCGTTAGCTTAGCACACGATCGTTTAGCATGTTGCTACTGCTTTCTTCATGACTTATACAAAGTTCCTACAACTATGAGATTGTGCAACTCCCGTTAACCGGAGGAACACTTTGTGTGCTACCAAACGTCACAACGTAACTGGGTGATTATAAAGGTGCTCTACAGGTGTCTCCAAAGGTACATGTTGAGTTGGCATAATTCGAGATTAGGTTTTGTCACTCCGATTGTCGGAGAGGTATCTCGGGCCCTCTCGGTAATACACATCACTTAAGCCTTGCAAGCATTGCAACTAATGAGTTAGTTGCGGGATGATGTATTACGTAACGAGTAAAGAGACTTGCCGGTAACGAGATTGAACTAGGTATTGAGATACCGACGATCGAATCTCGGACAAGTAACATACCGGTGACAAAGGGAACAAGGTATGTTGTTATGCGGGTTGACCGATAAAGATCTTCGTAGAATATGTGGGAGCCAATATGATCATCCAGGTTCCGCTATTGGTTATTGACCGGAGACATGTCTCGGTCATGTCTACATTGTTCTCGAACCCGTAGGGTCCGCACGCTTAAGGTTTCGATGACAGTTATATTATGAGTTTATGAGTTTTGATGTACCGAAGGAGTTCGGAGTCCCGGATGAGATCGGTATATTGGACGACTATATTAGGAGTTCGGAAAGGTTCTGAGTGATTTGGTATTTTTCGGAGTACCAGAGAGTTACGGGAATTCGCCGGGGAGTATATGGGCCTTATTGGGCCATACGGGAATAGAGGAGAGAGGTCGAAAGGAAGGAGGCGCGCAGCCCCCCTCTGGTCCGAATTGGACAAGGGGTGCAGCCCCCCTTTCCTTCCTCCTCTCCCCTCTTTCCTTCTCTCCTACTCCAACAAGGAAGGGGGAGTCCTACTCCCGGTGGGAGGAGGAGTCCTCCTGGCGCGCCCCTCCTGGCCGGCGGGGCACCTCTAGCACAACAACAATTGATCATTGATCTCTTAGCCGTGTGTAGTGCCCCCCTCCACCATAGTCCACCTCGATAATATTGTAGCGGTGCTTAGGCGAAGCCCTGCGACGGTAGAACATCAAGATCGTCACCACGCCATCATGCTGACGGAACTCTCCCTCGACACTTGGCTGGATCGGAGTTCGAGGGACGTCATTGAGCTGAATGTGTGCTAGAACTCGGAGGTGCCGTAGTTTCGGTGCTTGATCTGTCGGGCCGTGAAGACGTACGACTACATCAATCGCGTTGTCATAACGCTTCCGCTTTCGATCTACGAGGGTACGTGGACACACTCTTCCTGCTCGTTGCTATGCATCACCATGATCTTGCGTGTGCATAGATTTTTTTTGAAATTACTATGTTCCCCAACACTTACCCCTTTCTTAGGCTTCCAACCACATTCTCCATGAGATGACCTTTGGTGGTGAGCTTGGAAGCAATCTTCGTGGCACGACGCTCTAATTCCTCGTCAGATGTGGAAGGAGAAGGATTAACTTGATTATCTTGAGCGTCGTCTTGAGTTTGTTCAAGATCTTGAGCTTGCTCTTGATCTTGATCTTGCTCGAGGGGAAGAACTCGACCTTGGGCATCGTTTTATGGTTCACCACCATCTTGAGGTTGATCTTGCCCTTGGTCTTGTTCACGAGGTTGAGGGCCTTCACATAGTTCTTCAGAAGCGTGTGGGTCTTGGGTTGGTGATGGCTCCACTTGAGTGGAGCATTTTCCTTCTCCTTCGGCCACAAGGGGTTCCTCAATGGGTAGGATATGACCCACACCCATTCTTCTGATGGCTTGGGGAGGAATTTCATCACCTACATCACAAGTACCACTTTGCTCCACTTAGGAGGCGTTATTTTCGTCAAACTCCATGTTACACGTCTCCTCAATGAGTCTGGTGGACTTGTTGAGGACACGGTAAGCATGAGAGTTTGTAGCATAACCAACAAATATGCCCTCATAAGCTCTAGCCTCAAATTTAGACAAACGAACACCTTTCTTGAGAATGAAACACTTACACCCGAACACCCGGAAGTACTTGAGGTTGGGCTTGTTACCGGTAAGTATTTCATAAGGAGTCTTGTTCAAGCCTTTGCGGAGATAGAGCCGATTGGATGCATGACATGCTGTGTTGATGGCTTCAGCCCAAAAGTTGTATGGAGACTTGAACTCCGCCATCATGGCCCTTGCCGCATCCATCAACGCCTGGTTCTTCCTTTCCGCGACACCATTTTGTTGAGGGGTATATGGTGCAGCATATTGATGCTTGATCCCCTCATCACGAAGAAACGCATCCAAGGTGTAGTTCTTGAACTCGGTGCCGTTGTCACTTCTTATTGTCAAGATCTTTGCATCATGTTGACGTTGAGCTTCATTTGCAAAGTCGATGACGGTTTGTTGAGTTTCACTCTTCCTGTTGAAGAAATATACCCAAGTGTATCTTGAATAATCATCCACAATCACCAAGCAATACTTTCTACCCCCAAGACTATCAAAGGATGGAGGCCCAAAGAGGTCCATGTGAAGGAGCTCCAAGGGTCTCTTCGAGTAGATGATAGTCGTGGGAGGGTGAGCCTTCTCATGAAGCTTTCCTTCGATACAAGCACTGCAAGCACGATCTTTGGCAAAACTAACATTTGTTAGTCCACGGACATGGTCCCCCTTGAGAAGACTTTGCAAAGATCTCATATTGACGTGGGCTAAATGGCGATGCCAAAGCCATCCCACATCAACTTTAGCCATTAGGCATGTCGCGGTCTTAGTGGGTCGCTCCGAATAGTTAATCACATAGAGACCGTTCTCGACATGCCCAAGAAAGGCTACTTTAAGAGTCTTGCTCCACAAGAGGGCCACGGTATCAATATCAAAGAAAGTGGCAAAGCCCATAAGTGCAAGTTGACGAACCGAAAGTAAATTGTACGCAAGGGACTCAACATGCATGACTTTCTCGATCGTTAGATCATGAGAAATGACAACCTTGCCAAGACCCAATACCTTAGAAGATGAGGCATCACCCCACTCGACATTGGTGGGCATAGATGGGATCTTTTGCACGTCCACCACCAAGTCCTTGCTTCCGGTCATATGATTTGTTGCTCCACTATCGAGCAACCATGATCCCCCACTGGAAGCAAACACCTACAAGAGATCAATGCTTGGTTTTAGGTACCCATTTAGTAATGGGTCCTTTGATGTTAGTAACTAGGGTCTTAGGAACCCAAATATACCATTCAATGTACTCATAAGGAGAACCAACAAATTTAGCATAAACATGCATATCACTAGCACGGCACAACACATAAGAAGGGTTAATGTCGCCAGCTTTGTTGGGGGAGGTGGCTTTGCCCTTTTTGACATCACCACTCTTCACATTGTTCTTCTTCTCCTTAGGAGCACCCTCTCCCTCCTGCATAGAAGTTTGCTTAAGAGGGGGAGATCATTTGGTCTTGTCATTCTTCTTCTCATTCTTCTTCTTATCCTTGGACTTGGGTGTGAACCCAACTCCCTCCTTGGCCACAACTTCCTTTTGATTGCTCAAAAGGTCGTTGAGGTTCTTCTCACCTTGAATACATGACACAAGGCCTTTCTCGAGTTGCTCTTTCAACTTGGCATTTTCCTCCACAAGATGCACATGCTCACAACACGGGTTAGTAGCATTTGCGTTATCAATTAAGACCATGTGAGGAAAGGTGGCTTTCTCCTTGGTTAGCTTCACTTGGAGTTGAACATGAGACTCCTTGAGGCTAGCATGACCACCCTTCAAAGCCTTGTGAGCTTTGTCAAGTAGATCAAACTTCTCTTTGAGTCTAGCAAGGTCAACCCCAAGTTTAGCCTTCTCGGAGACTAACACACGAGAGACAACAAGAGCATGATCAAGATCTTTCTTTAATTTAGCATGGTCATTATTGTGTGACTCCTCAAAAGCCAAGTGATGACCACACTCTTCCTCAAGAGCGTTAGAGAGATCCTATATCTCATCGGCATAGTCACGACTATGACCTTCCATCTTAGAGACAGTTTCTTCATGAGCCTCGATCATGACATTGGCTTCACCAAGTTGTTCCAAGAGAGCAACAAAGTGCTTCTTGGATTTTCCCTTGAGTTTGCTCATAAAGGACTCAAATTCATTCATCTCTTCATTAGACCCCTCATTTTCATCAATGCAATCTGTCAAGGAGGGATTAGTAATGATGGTGGTTTTTATGTTGGGGGTTACCTTGTTAGTGGCTTTAGCCATGAGGCACTTGGCGGTGATGTTCTCGTTGGGGGAATCAAAGAGAGACACCCGAGGAGTTGTGGCAATGGCAACGGAGGCCATGGCCATTGCTTCTCCATCTTCATCATCATCGTCATCCTCATGGTATTCTTCTTGGACCACTAACCCTCGAGTAGGAGTCCTCTTGGTGAAGTTGTTCTTGTTTGGGAAGGACTTGGATTTGTCTTTTTGAATGAGCTTGCCACCATTGTCTTCCCGCTTCTCGTAAGGACAATCCACAAGAAAGTGACTCACATTTCCACAATTGTAACAAGTTCTCACTCTTTGCTTTCCCTTGAACCCACTAGAATTGGTCTTGTTGAAATTGGGCCTTGTGTTCTTCTTGCTCCAAAATTTCCTTGAAGCAAGGGCCATGTGCTCATGGTAATCACATTTTGTATCCTCGGGATTGCCCTCCTCATCTTCCTCTTCTTCCTCTTCTTCCATAATGACCTTGGCCTTCAATGCAAGATTGGACTTCTTTGTTCTTTGAGAATGGAGCACCGCATTGTCGGCGGTCTTGTCCAAGATGCTCATAGCTACGAACTCATCCAACACTTCACTTGAGGTCATGGAGTGGAAGTCCGGTCTTTGACGGATGACGGACGACATGGCCTTGTTGTAGGGCATCATGGCCTTGAGGAACTTGCGCTTGATCCAATTATCATCCGTGTCCTTGCTCCCATGATCTCGAAGTGAGACCGCGAGTTTGGTTACTCTCCGAAAGAGCTCATGAGGTTCTTCATCTTCTTTCATTGCAAACTCATCGGCTTCGTCTTGCACCACTTCATAGTTGGAGCGTTGAATCCTAGCGCTTCCCCGATAGAGAGACACAACGCAATGCCATGCGTCTTTGGCCATGGCGTAGGTTCAATGATGAGGGAGATCTTCGGGGAGAATAGCATCTTGGATGATGAAGAGAGCATTCTCATTGAATTGATTATCCACGGCTTCTCCAGGGGTGAAGTTGCTTCGGTCATGTGGATAGAAAGCTTCTTTAATGATTCTCCATAGGTTAGTATTCACATGATTTAAATGACACTTGAAGCGATACACCCAAGAATCAAAATCCTCATTTTTTTACAATTTTAGGAGGAGGACCGGCATGATTTAAATGAGTAGAGGGAATCGGTCCTCCGTAAGTTGGAGGTTCCACATGGGCAAAGATGTCGGTGCCATTTCTACCACTAGTAGAACGACCCTTTTCACTATTAGCTTGCCCATTGTCGGAGTTAGCATCCGTCACCTTGTTGGTGGAATCACCCACTTTCATCTGTGAGGTGGATAGTTTAAGTCCTTCTAAGAATTTAGTAAACATGCTTTCAACCTCGGTCGTCATGGAGGTTTTCAATGTGTCCAAAGCCACATTGAATTCCTCATGAGAGATTGTGGTTCCCCTATCGGCCGTAATCTCCTCACAATGCTCCCCAAGAAGCCACTAGGGCCACCGTAATCTCCTCACGCCCTCACACAATGTGAGATGTCGTGATTCCACTATTGGTGCCCTTGAAGGCGGCGACTGAACCTTTACAAACAAGGTTGGGGCAATCTCCACAACTTAATTGGAGGCTCCCAACGACACCACGAAGCTTCACCACAATGGACTATGGCTCCGTGGTGACCTCAACCGTCTAGGGTGCTCAAACACCCAAGAGTAACAAGATCCACTAGGGATTAGTGGGGTGAATCAAATTTCTCTTGGTGGAAGTGTAGATCTGGGCCTTCTCAACCACTCTCGAGCAAATCAACAAGTTTGATTGGCTAGGGAGAGAGATCGGGCGAAAATGGAGCTTGGAGCAACAATGGAGCTTTTGGGGGAAGAGGTAGGTCAACTTTGGGGAAGAAGACTCCCTTATATAGTGGGGGGAACAATCCAACCGTTACCCCCCTTAGCAGCCCTGCAGAGAGTGGTACTACCATTGGGGTCGGCGGTACTACTGCTGAGCAAGCGGTACTACCGTCCCACCTAGCGATACTGCCGCGCCAAAGGGGAAGGAGCGAGGCCCTGGACCCAGAGCGGTACTACCGCGGTGGTAAGGGCGGTACTACCACATGGGAGCGGTACTACCGCCTCTACTGCCGCAGCAAGTGCCACAAAACCTGACGAGAAAAGGGGCCCTCGAGTCGAGGCGGTAGGAGCACGGAGCCACAACGGTACTACGTGGAAGGCTCCAAGTGGTACTACCGCTGAGGAGCGGTACTACTGCTTGTTGTGCTTGGGCGGTACTACCGCTGTGGCCCGCAGTACTACCGCTGGGACCAGACGAAGCAAGCAGAGAGGGGAAAGAGAACTCCATTGAAGCGGGAAGGTTCAGCAGGTGCGATAAGGAAGTGTACGTGTTGATTTCCACCCTAGCCTTACCGAAGTGGATCCCCTCTTGATAGTACGGTGACTCCTATGAAACTAGTCCACCAACATAGCAACAAAAGAGCTGCACCGTCTTGAATAACACACCGAGGGGAGGGAATCGTCTCGTGCCAAAGGATAAATCTCTAAAAAGCTCAACGCACATGATTAGTCTGCAAAAGCATTGTCATCGATCACCAAAACACGTTAGGGATAAATATGCCCTTACAACAACCCAAGCACATAAATTGAAAGGTGAAGAACCCCCAAAAATATGGGTCAACCAATTAATGGTTCATACTTTTTATTGTATTCGGTTTGCAGTTTGTATCAATCCAAATAGACCCAAAGAGATAAAAGTGGAGTGCATCACACAAGTTGAGACCATACCTAGCCATGGGAAACCTGGCCTGGTCGACCTGACTCCACCTGGCCCGAAATAGCTTGACCCGACCCGACCCGGTCTTGCCCACGGGTCAGGTTGGGCCTAAGTTTTGAGGCCAAAGGTCAGGCCGGGCCAGGCTCGGGCTTTGCATATGTGTGTTTTAAGGAAGAGGCCCGGACTAAGGCCCAACAGGCTTTTTCACTGATGGGTCGGGCTTGGGCCTGAAATCTAGGCCCGAAGTCTCGGCTAGGCCTAAGCCTAGGTTTTCTTCTGCTGGCTTTTTAGGTCTGGCCCGAAGCCTGACCCGACCCGAGTTATGACTAGGTATAGTTGAGACACGAACCACTATTGGTTCGATGGCATAACACACCATAAGTTTAGTGTTATGTGTCTAGACATGGAGGATTATTTTCTAAAATGGTTGGAAACATACATATGTTGGAATTTGCTAGTGGGCTTTTGGCCCATAGCCCAACTAAAATTTTGATATTCTCTTGGCCCATTCATGCACACATGTGAGTGGAGTGAGTGAGGCTAAAGTTTAGTCCCACCTCATAAGTTGAGAGAGATTTGCACCTCTTTATAAGGTGAGCTCTTCTACCACTTGTATGAGCATGAGAAGAGGAGACCTACGCGCGCGCTCCTCCTCCCCGCTCGCCTCGCCTCGCCTCGTCACGACGCGACGCGCCGCGTCGCGCCGCGGGTTGCGGGATTGAGCCGAGCCGAGGACAGAGCTATGCACGTTGTCTATATTTTTGTTGCTTGGGAAAAATTAATGAGTCATTAATTAATAATTAACTAACGCGTTAATTACTGAACCATTTCCGATTCTTTTGGATCGTGACGACTCGAACATGGGGTTTACTCCCACGACCTACCCCGGCCCGCACTATATATTCAGGCAGACGTCTACCCTATCCGCCGCCGCTTCGTATGGTTTCTCACCACCGTTCCAGATCATTGCGCCGCCAAGCAAGTCTTCTCCATCCCTCCTTTTGGCGTGCACTGGGAGAAGGGACAGCAGGCCTCTGGTACCCCACCTCTTGTGATCCTATACGGGAGAGGGGCGATCAGGTTTTTGGGGAGCGCACTCGCGCGACTGCTGGCAGCGACAACTTCGCGAACGATGACTTCTTCCCCGACCTCGGCAACCTCATCCTCGATGACATAGGCAACAACGTCAACGTTGGCGGTGCTGCTCCCGCTGCACCATACGTCATTCTATCCTTCCTATTCGAGATCGTGGTAGAATTCATGTTTCTAGTATGTGCCCTAGATGTGATCTATTCATCTACTATGCTAGTTCGCATGATTAGTTTAATCTTTGCTAGTGCTGTCATGATTTATCTTCTGTTTATTTGGATTAAAACTCATAGTAATTTGCTCATATTTTCAACAATCCAAAAACCTGATTATACGCAATTTTCTCCGAGTGGTTTTGCTGCGCGTCTGAAGCCGCCTGCCTTTAAGGGGGCACAATATAAGAGGTGGCGCACGAGAGCATTCTAGTGGTTTCAGACCATGGGCTGCTATGACACCACCAAGGGCAAGCCTGAGGGCGATCTTAATCCAGCACAACTGGAAACTTATGAGAAGATCGATACTCTCTTTAAAGGCGCTCTTCTGGGTGTTCTTGATGACTCCATTGTGGACTCGTATATGTCGTTTGACAACGGCAAGGACATGTGGGCTGCGCTCGAGGCCAAGTTTGGTGCCTCGGACGCCGGCAGCGAGTTGTATGTCATGGATCAATTCCATGACTACAAGATGACTGATGAGTGCTCTGTTGTACAGCAGGCTCATGAGATACAGTCGCTCGCAAAAGAACTTGAGTACTTCAAGTGTGTGTTGCCGGACAAATTTGTTGCCGGAGGCATCATTGCCAAGCTTCCACCTTCGTGGAACAATTTTGCTACTTCCCTGAAACACAAGAGACAAGAGTTTTCCATTGCGGATCTCATTGGTACTCTTGATGTTGAAGAGAAGGCGAGAGCAAAGGACACACGTGCTAAAGTTGCCGAGGGAGCTTCTAGTGCCCACATGGTACAGAAGAAGAACTTCCAGCCCAACAAGTTCAAAAACAACAAGAACAAAACTCAAGGCAAAGGCAAGTTTGATACAAAAAACAAGCCATCGCATTCTACCAACTTCTAGAATAATTCTAATCACTGGGCTCCGAAGTTCCCTAACTGCTTTGAGGAGCACAGACATGAGAAGAGCGGCAAGTCCGCTAATGTTGTCATCGGTTATACTGATATGAAGGAATATGGGTACGGTATTCTTCCTACCATCCTATCAGTATTTCAATCTCCTGATTGGTTAATTGACACCGGTGCCAATGTACATGTTTGTGCTGACGCCTCAATGTTTTTCTTCTTACCAGATCACAGGGACTTCTCCCGTGCTGATGGGGAACGGGTCACATGCCATCGTTCGAGGTGTCGGTACGGTTGATATGAAGTTCACTTCGGGCAAGACCGTGCGTCTGAAGAACATTCATCATGTGCCGTCCATCAATAAAAATCTTGTTAGTGGTTCCCGTTTATGTTGAGATGGTTTTAAGTTGGTTTTTGAGTCCAATAAAGTTGTAATTTCCAAGTGTGGACAATTGTTGGAAAAGGCTATGAGTGCGGAGGCTTGTCCCGCCTATCTTTGTCAGATATTTGCAATAAAGTTATTAATAATGTTTGCCACAATAATGAGTCGGATATTTGGCATTCACGACTTTGTCATATTAACTTTGATTGCATGACGCGGCTAGCCAATATGATTTTAATTCCGAAAATATCTACTGTCAAAGGCTCTAAGTGCCAAGTATGTGTGCAAGCTAAGCAACCTCGCAAGTCCCATAAGATTGCAGAGGCAAGAGACTTGGCGCCACTAGAGCTTATACATTCTGATCTTTATGAGATGAATGGCGTGTTGACAAAAGGTGGAAAGAGATACTTCATGACGTTGATTGATGACTCCACTAGATATTGTTATGTGTATCTTCTGAAATCAAAAGATGAGGCTTTAACTTTCTTCAAAAACTATAAAGCCGAGGCAGAGAACCAACTTGATCGAAAAATTAAACAACTTAGGTCCAATCATGGTGGAGAGTATTTTTCCAATGAATTTGATCTATTTTGTGCGGAACATTGTATAATCCATGAGAGGACGCCTCCCTACTCACCTCAGTCAAATGGGGTAGCCGAAAAAAAGAACCGAACTCTAACTGATATGGTTAACACCATGTTAGACACATCAGCTCTTTCCAAGGAATGGTGGGGGGAGGCGCTAATGACTGCGTGTCATGTCCTAAACCGAGTTCCCACAAAGCATAAGACCATGACTCCATTTGAGGAATGGGAAAGGAAAAGATTGAAACTCTCTTACCTACGCACTTGGGGTTGTTTGGAAAAAGTCAATATACCAATTCCCAAGAAGCGCAAGCTTGGACCAAAAACCGTGGATTGTGTTCTTCAGGGCTATGCTTTTCATAGCATTGGCTATAGATTTTTGATAATACAATCTGAGGTATCCGACGTGCATGTTGGTACGATTATGGAGTCTAATGATGCAACTTTCTTTGAGGACATATTTCCTATGAACGATATGTCGAGTTCATCAAATCAGGAGATACCTACTCCATCTAGTGAGGAACTCACTATAATTCCTGAACCCACCATTGCGATGGAACACGTTGAGAATCCTGTTGAGGGTGACAATGAAACTCCTGTAAGGAGTAAGAGACAAAGGACTACAAAGTCCTTTGGTGATGATTTCATTGTGTACCTTGTGGATGACACACCCAGGACTATTTCAGAAGCCTATGCATCTCCTGATGTTGACTACTGGAAGGAAGTTGTTCGTAGCGAGATGGATTCTATCTTAGCTAACGGAACCTGGGAGATCACTGACCGCCCTTATGGGTGCAAACCTGTAGGATGTAAGTGGGTGTTAAAGAAGAAGCTTAGAACTGATGGTACGATTGAAAAGTACAAGGCATGGCTTGTGGCTAAGGGTTATACGCAGAAAGAAGGTGAAGACTTCTTTGATACTTGCTCACCCGTGGCTAGAATGACCACAATTTGGGTGCTACTATCACTGGCTGCATCACATGGTCTTCTCGTTCACCCAAATGGACGTTAAGACGGCTTTCCTCAATGGAGAGTGTTGGGGAACGTAGTAATTTCAAAAAAATTCCTACGCACATGCAAGATCATGGTGATGACATAGCAACGAGAGGGGAGAGTGTTGTCCACGTACCCTCGTAGACCGTAAGCGGAAGCGTTATGACAACGCGGTTGATGTAGTCGTACGTCTTCACGATCCGACCGATCCAAGTACCGAACGTACGGCACCTCCGAGTTCAGCACACGTTCAGCTCGATGACGATCCCCGGGCTCCGATCCAGCAAAGCTTCGGGGATGAGTTCCTTCAACACGACGGCATGCTGACGATGATGATGTTCTACCGGCGCAGGGCTACGCCTAAACTCCGCGACGATATGACCGAGGTGGAATATGGTGGAGGGGGCACCGCACACGGCTAAGGAACAATCCGTAGATCAACTTGTGTGTCCTGGGGTGCCCCCCTGCCCCCGTATATAAAGGAGGGAGGGGGGAGGCCAGCCAGCCCTTGTGGGCGCGCCAAGGAGGAGGAGTCCTCCTCCTAGTAGGAGTAGGACTCCTCCTTTCCTACTCCTACTAGGAGGGGAAAGGAAGGGGAAGAGGGGGGAAGGAAAGAGGGGGGCGCCGCCCCCCTCCTAGTCCAATTCGGACCAGAGGGAGAGGGGGCGTGCGGCCCACTCTGGCCTCCCCTCTCTCTTTTCACCAAGGCCCATGTGGCCCATTATCTCTCCCCGGGGGGTTCCGGTAACCCTCTGGCACTCCGGTTTTCTCCGACAACGTCCGGAACACTTCCGGTGTCCGAATATAGTCGTCCAATATATCAATCTTTATGTCTTGACCATTTCGAGACTCCTCGTCATGTCCGTGATCACATCCGGGACTCCAAACAAACTTTGGTACATCAAAACTTATAAACTTATAATAAAACTGTCATCGTAACGTTAAGCGTGCGGACCCTACGGGTTCGAGAACTATGTAGACATGACCTAGAACTATTCTCGGTCAATAACCAATAGCGGAACCTGGATGCCCATATTGGTTCCTACATATTCTACAAAGATCTTTATCGGTCAAACCGCATAACAACATACGTTGTTCCCTTTGTCATCGGTATGTTACTTGCCCGAGATTTGATCGTCGGTATCCAATACCTAGTTCAATCTCGTTACCGGCAAGTCTCTTTACTCGTTACGTAATGCATCATCCCGTAACCAACTCATTGGTCACATTGCTTGCAAGGCTTATAGTGATGTGCATTACCGAGAGGGCCCAGAGATACCTCTCCGACAATCGGAGTGACAAAACCTAATCTCAAAATACGCCAACTCAACATGTACCTTCGGAGACACCTGTAGTACTCCTTTATAATCACCCAGTTACGTTGTGAAGTTTGGTAGTACCCAAAGTGTTCCTCTAGTAAACGTGAGTTGCATAATCTCATAGTTACAGGAACATGTATAAGTCATGAAGAAAGCAATAGCAATATACTAAAGGATCAAGTGCTAGGCTAACGGAATGGGTCATGTCAATCACATCATTCTCCTAATGATGTGATCCATTAATCAAATGACAACACATGTCTATGGTTAGGAAACATAACCATCTTTGATTAATGAGCTAGTCAAGTAGAGGCATACTAGTGACTATATGTTTGTCTATGTATTCACACATGTATCATGTTTCCGGTTAATACAATTCTAGCATGAATAATAAACATTTATCATGATATGAGGAAATAAATAATAACTTCATTATTGCCTCTAGGGCATATTTCCTTCAGTCTCCCACTTGCACTAGAGTCAATAATCTAGTTCACATCATCATGTGATTTAACACCAATATTCATATCTGTATATGATTAACACCCATAGTTCACATCGTCATGTGATCAACACCCAAAGGGTTTACTAGAGTCAATAATCTAGTTCACATCGCTATGTGATTAACACCCAGAGAGTACTAAGGTGTGATCATGTTTTTATCGTGAGAGAAGCTTAATCAACGGGTCTGTCACATTCAGAGCTGTATGTATTTTGCAAATATTCTATGTCTTCAATGCTCTGCATGGAGCTACTCTAGCTTAATTGCTCCCACTTTCAATATGTATCCAGATTGAGACTTAGAGTCGTCTGGATCAGTGTAAAAGTTTGCACCGATGTAACTTTTACAACGAACTCTTTTATCACCTCCATAATCGAGAAACATCTCCTTAGTTCTCACCAAGGATATTCTTGACCGCTGTCCAGTGATCTACTCCTAGATCACTGTTGTACTCCCTTGCCAAACCAGGGCAGAGTATACAATAGGTCTGGTCCATAGCATGGCATACTTTTATAGAACCTATGACTGAAGCATAGGGAATGACTTTCATTCTCTTTCTATTTTCTGCCGTGGTCGGGTCTTGAGTCTTACTCAATTTCATACCTTTGCAACACAGGCAAGAACTCTTTCTTTGACTGTTCCATTTTGAACTATTTCAAAATCTTGACAAGGTATGTACTTATTGAAAAACTTATCAAGCGTCTTGATCTATCTCAATAGATCTTGATGCTCAATATGTAAGCAGCTTCAACGAGGTGTTTCATTGAAAAACTTTTTATTCAAGTATCCTTTTATGCTATCCAGAAATTCTATATTATTTCCGATCAACAATATGTCATTCACATATACTTATCAGAAATGTTTTAGTGCTCCCACTCACTTTCTTGTAAATACAGGCCTTTCCAAAAGTCTGTATAAAACTATATGCTTTGATCAACTTATCAAAGTGTATATTCCAACTCCGAGATGCTTGCACCAGTCCATTGATGGATCGCTGGAGCTTGCATATTTTGTTAGCACTTTTAGGATTAGCAAAACCTTCTGGTTGCATCATATACAACTCTTCTTTAAAAAAAATCCATTAAGGAATCAGTTTTGACATCCATTTGCCAGATTTCATAAAATGTGGCAATTGCTAACATGATTCAGACAGACTTAAGCATCGATACGAGTGAGAAAATCTCATCGTATTCAACACCTTGAACTTGTCAAAAACCTTTCGCAACAAGTCGAGCTCAGTAGATAGTAACACTACTATCAGTGTCCGTCTTCCTCTTGAAGATCCATTTATTTAACATGGCTTGCTGATCATCGAGAAAGTCAATCAAAGTCCATACTTTGTTTTCATACATGGATCTTATCTCAGATCTCATGGCCTCAAGCCATTTTGCAGAATCTGGGCTCACCATCGCTTCTTCATAGTTCGTAGGTTCGTCATGGTCTAGTAACATAACTTCCAGAACAGGATTACCGTACCACTCTGGTGCGGATCTTACTCCGGAAGACCTACGAGGTTTGGTAGCAACTTGATCTGAAGTTTCATGATCATCATCATTAACTTCCTCACTAATTGGTTTAGGAATCACTGGAACTGATTTCTGTGATGAACTACTTTCCAATAAGGGAGAAGGTACAATTACCTCATCAAGTTCTACTTTCCTCCCACTCACTTCTTTCGAGAGAAACTTCTTCTCTAGAAAGGATCCATCTTAGCAATGAATAACTTGCCTTCGGACCTGTGATAGAAGGTGTACCCAATAGTTACCTTTGGGTATTCTATGAAGACGCACTTCTCCGATTTGGGTTCGAGCTTATCAGGTTGAAAACCTTTTTCATATAAACATCGCAACTCCAAGCTTTAAGAAACGACAACTTAGGTTTACTGCTAAACCATAGTTCATACGGTGTCATCTCAACGGATTTAGATGGTGCCCTTTTAAACGTGAATGCAGCTGTCTCTAATGCACAACCCCAAAACGATAGTGGAAAAACCGATAAGAGACATCATAGATCGCACCATATCCAATAAAGTGCAGTTACGACGTTCGGACACACCATAACATTGTGGTGTTCCAGGTGGCGTGAGCTGTGAAACTATTCCACATTGTTTTAATTGAAGACCAAACTCGTAACTCAAATATTCGTCTCCACGATCAGATCATAGAAACTTTATTTTCTTGTTACGATGATTTTTCCACTTCACTCTGAAATTCTTTGAACCTTTCAATTATTTCAGACTTATGTTTCATCAAGTAGATATACTCATATCTGCTCAATTCATCTTGTGAAGGTCAGAAAATAACGATACCCGCCACGAGCATCAACACTCATTGGACCGCATACATCGGTATGTTTTGTTTCCAATAAGTCAGTAGCTCGTTCCATTGTTCCAGAGAACGGAGTTTTAGTCATCTTGTCCAAAAGGCACGGTTCGCAAGCATCAAATGATTCATAACCAAGTGATTCCAAAAATCCATCTTTATGGAGTTTCTTCATGCGCTTTACACCGATATGACCCAAACGGCAGTGCCACAAATAAGTTGCACTATCATTATTAACTTTTCATCTTTTGGCATCAATATTATGAATATGTGTATCACTATGATCGAGATCCAATAAACTATGTTCATTGGGTGTATGACCATCGAAGGTCTTATTCAGGTAAACAGAATAACAATTTATTCTCTAACTTTAAATGAATAACCGTATCGCAATAAACATGATCAAATCATATTCATGCTCAACGCAAACGCCAAATAACATTTATTTAGGTTTAACACTAATCTCAAAAGTATAGGGAGTGTGCGATGAAGATCATATCAATCTTGGAACTACTTCCAACACTCATCGTCACTTCCCCTTCTACTAGTCTCTGTTTATTCTGTAACTCCTGTTTCGAGTTACTAATCTTAGCAACCGAACAAGTATCAAATACTCAGGGGCTACTATAAACACTAGTAAGGCACACATCAATAACCTGTATGTCAAATATACCCTTGTTCACTTTGCCATCCTTCTTATCCACCAAATATTCAGGGCATTTCCGCTTCCAGTGACCATTTCCTTTGCAGTGTAAGCACTCAGTTTCAGGCTTTGGTCCAGCTGTGGGCTTCTTCGCGGGAGTGACAACTTGCTTGTCATTCTACTTGAAGTTCCCTTTCTATCCCTTTGCCCTTTTCTTGAAACTAGTGGTCTTGTTAATCATCAACACTTGATGCTCTTTCTTGATTTCTACCTTTGCCGATTTCAACATCACGAAGAGCACGGGAATCGTTTTCGTCATCCCTTGCATACTATAGTTCATCACAAAGTTCTACTAACTTGGTAATGGTGACTAGAGAATTCCGTCAATCACTATCTTATCTGGAAGATTAACTCCCACTTGATTCAAGCGATTGTAGTACCCAGACAATCTGAGCACATGCTCACTAGTTGAGTGATTCTCCTCCATCTTTTAGCCATAGAACTTGTTGGAGACTTCATATCTCTCAACTCAGGTATTTGCTTGAAATATTAACTTCAACACCTGGAACATCTCATATGGTTCATGACGTTCAAAACGTCTTTGAAGTCCCGATTCTAAGCCATAAAGCATGGTGCACAAAACTATCAAGTAGTCATCATATTGAGCTAGCCAAACGTTCATAACGTCTGCATCTGCTCCTGCAATAGGTCTGTCACCTAGCGGTGCATCAAGGACATAATTCTTCTGTGCAGCAATGAGGATAAACCTCAGATCACGGATCCAATCCACATCATTGCTACTAACATCTTTCAACACAATTTTCTCTAGGAACACATCAAAATAAACATATGAAAGCAACAACGCAAGCTATTGATCTACAACATAATTTGCAAAATACTACCAGGACTAAGTTCATGATAAATTTAAGTTCAATTAATCATATTACTTAAGAACTCCCACTTAGAAAGACATCCCTCTAATCCTCTAAGTGATCACGTGATCCAAATCAACTAAACCATAACCGATCATCACGTGAAATGGAGTAGTTTTCAATGGTGAACATCACTATGTTGATCATATCTACTATATGATTCACGCTCGACCTTTCGGTCTCCGTGTTCCGAGGCCATATCTGCATATGCTAGGCTCGTCAAGTTTAACCTGAGTATTCTGCGTGTGCAAAACTGGCTTGCACCCGTTGTAGATGGACGTAGAGCTTATCACACCCAATCATCACGTGGTCTCTGGGCACGACGAACTTTGGCAACGGTGCATACTCAGGGAGAACACTTCTTGATAATTTTAGTGAGAGATCATCTTAAAATGCTACCGTCAATCAAAGCAAGATAAGATGCATAAAGGATTAACATCACATGCAATCAATAGAAGTGATATGATATGGCCATCATCATCTTGTGCTTGTGGTCTCCATCTCCGAAGCACCGTCGTGATCACCATCGTCACCGGCGCGACACCATGATCTTCATCGTAGCATCGTTGTCGTTTACGCCATCTATTACTTCTACGACTATCGCTACCGCTTAGTGATAAAGTAAAGCAATTACAGGGCGTTTGCATTTCATACAATAAAGCGACAACCATATGGCTCCTGCCAGTTGCCGATAACTTCGGTTACAAAACATGATCATCTCATACAATAAAATATAGCATCACATCTTGACCATATCACATCACAACATGCCCTGCAAAAACAAGTTAGACGTCCTCTACTTTGTTGTTGCAAATTTTACGTGGCTGCTACGGGCTTAGCAAGAATCGTTCTTACCTATGCATCAAAACCACAACAATAGTTCGTCGAGTTAGTGTTATTTTAACCTTCGCAAGGACCAGACGTAGCCACACTCAATTCAGCTAAAGTGAGAGAGACAGACACCCGCTAGCCACCTTTAAGCACGAGTGCTCGTAACGGTGAAACCAGTCTCGCGTAAGCGTACGCGTAATGTCGATCCGGGCCGCTTCATCACACAATACCGCCGAACCAAAGTATGACATGCTGGTAAGCAGTATGACCTGTATCGCCCACAACTCACTTGTGTTCTACTCGTGCATATGACATCTACGCATAAAACCTGGCTCTGATACCACTGTTGGGGAACGTAGTAATTTCAAAAAAATTCCTACGCACACGCAAGATCATGGTGATGACATAGCAACGAGAGGGGAGAGTGTTGTCCACGTACCCTCATAGACCGTAAGCGGAAGCGTTATGACAACGCGGTTGATGTAGTCGTACGTCTTCACGATCCGACCGATCCAAGTACCGAACGTACGGCACCTCCGAGTTCAGCACACGTTTAGCTCAATGACGATCCCCGTGCTCCGATCCAGCAAAGCTTCGGGGATGAGTTCCATCAACACGACGGCGTGGTGACGATGATGATGTTCTACCAGCGCAGGGCTTCGCCTAAACTCCGCGACGATATGACCAAGGTGGAATATGGTGGAGGGGGCACTGCACATGGCTAAGGAACGATCCGTAGATCAACTTGTGTGTCCTGGGGTGCCCCCCTGCCCCCGTATATAAAGGAGGGAGGGGGAGGCCGGCCGGCCCTTGTGGGCGCGCCAAGGAGGAGTCCTCCTCCTCCTAGTAGGAGTAGGACTCCTCCTTTCCTACTCCTACTAGGAGGGGAAAGGAAGGGGAAGAGGGGGGAAGGAAAGAGGGGGGCGCCGCCCCCCCCCTCCTAGTCCAATTCTGACCAGAGGGAGAGGGGGCGCGCGGCCCACCCTGGCCGCCCCTCTCTCTTTCCACCAAGGCCCATGTGGCCCATTATCTCTCCCCGGGGGGTTCCGGTAACCCTCCGGCACTCCGGTTTTCTCCGACAACGTCCGGAACACTTCCGGAGTCCGAATATAGTCGTCCAATATATCAATCTTTATGTCTTGACCATTTCGAGATTCCTCGTCATGTCTGTGATCACATCCGGGACTCCGAACAAACTTCGGTACATCAAAACTTATAAACTCATAATAAAACTGTCATCGTAATTTTAAGTGTGCGGACCCTACGGGTTCGAGAACTATGTAGACATGACCTAGAACTATTCTCGATCAATAACCAATAGCGGAACCTGGATGCCCATATTGGTTCCTACATATTCTACGAAGATCTTTATCGGTCAAACCGCATAACAACATACGTTGTTCCCTTTGTCATCGGTATGTTACTTGCCCGAGATTTGATCGTCGGTATCCAATACCTAGTTCAATCTCGTTACCGGCAAGTCTCTTTACTCGTTACGTAATGCATCATCCCGTAACCAACTCATTGGTCACATTGCTTGCAAGGCTTATAGTGATGTGCATTACCGAGAGGGCCCAGAGATACCTCTCCGACAATCGGAGTGACAAAACCTAATCTCGAAATACGCCAACTCAACATGTACCTTCGGAGACACCTGTAGTACTCCTTTATAATCACCCAGTTACGTTGTGACGTTTGGTAGTACCCAAAGTGTTCCTCCGGTAAACGTGAGTTGCATAATCTCATAGTTACAGGAACATGTATAAGTCATGAAGAAAGCAATAGCAATATACTAAACGATCAAGTGCTAGGCTAACGGAATGGGTCATGTCAATCACATCATTCTCCTAATGATGTGATCCCATTAATCAAATGACAACACATGTCTATGGTTAGGAAACATAACCATCTTTGATTAATGAGCTAATCAAGTAGAGGCATACTAGTGACTATATGTTTGTCTATGTATTCACACATGTATCATGTTTCCGGTTAATACAATTCTAGCATGAATAATAAACATTTATCATGATATGAGGAAATAAATAATAACTTCATTATTGCCTCTAGGGCATATTTCCTTCAGAGAGTTGAAGGAGGAAATTTACATGGATCAACCAGATGGTTTTGTAGTACCTGGTCAGGAAGGAAAGGTGTGCAAGTTATTAAAGTCTTTATATGGCCTTAAACAAGCTCCTAAGGAGTGGCATGAGAAGTTCGAAAGAACATTAACTGTTGTCGGCTTTGTGGTAAACGATGGTGATAAGTGTGTGTACTATCGCCATGGTGGGGGCGAAGGAGTTATTCTTTGTCTGTATGTCGACGACATATTGATCTTTGGAACCAAACTTGATTTAATCAAGGAGGTTAAGGATTTCTTATCTCGTTGTTTTGAGATCAAGGATCTAGGAGTAGCTGATGTTATCTTAAACATCAAGCTGTTGAGAGATGAGAATGGTGGGATCACACTGCTTCAGTCTCACTATGTGGAAAAGGTCTTGAGTCGTTTTGGGTGTAGCGACTGCACGCCTTCTCCAACTCCATATGATGCTAGTGTTTTGCTTCGAAAGAATCAAAGGATTGCTAGAGATCAACTGAGGTATTCTCAGATTATTGGCTCGCTTATGTATTTGGCGAGTGCCACAAGGCTTGACATCTCGTTTGCTGTGAGCAAGCTGAGTCGGTTTGTGTCAAAACCAGGAGATGACCATTGGCATGCGCTTGAGAGAGTTATGTGCTATTTGAAAGGCACCGCGAGCTATGGGATTCACTACAGCGGGTATCCAAGGGTACTGGAGGGTTATAGTGACTCAAACTGGATATCTGATGCTGATGAGATTAAGGCCACAAGTGGTTATGTGTTTACACTTGGTGGTGGTGTTGTTTCTTGGAAGTCTTGCAAGCAGACCATCTTAACGAGGTCAACTATGGAAGCAGAACTCATAGCATTAGACAATGCCACTGTTGAAGTAGAGTGGCTTCGTGAGCTCTTGATGGACTTACCTATGGTTGAAAAACCAATACCCCCTATCCTGATGAACTGTGATAATCAAACTGTGATCGTAAAGATAAACAGTTCTAAGGACAATATGAAGTCCTCAAGGTATGTGAAGAGGAGACTAAAATTTGTTAGAAAATTGAGGAACTATGGAGTTATTACGTTGGATTATATCCAAACATCGAAAAACTTGGCAGATCCCTTCACAAAGGGTCTATCACGTAAGGTGATAGATAATGCATCGATGGAGATGGGTCTGAGACCCACCGCATGAGTTGTGCATAGTGGTAACCCACTCTATGTGATCGGAGATCCCGTGAAGTAGAAGTGGGAGACAAGTTCTTGGTTAGCTGAGAGGAGAGTATCCCTATTTTAATTATCCCACTCCGTGTAGATGCAATACTCTCCTGATCTGCATGGCAGGTTGATATTTATCTTAATGTGTTCCAAGTGGCTTATTTGAGTAAGCAGAGATGTTATCCTGCAGAGCATCTTCTGAGGAACACACCTATATGAATTTGACTGTTAACATCGCAGTCTGAGAGAATTGAGTGTTCTCTAATAAATTCATGAAAAGGCCCTGGAGTATGACGTATACGCTCCATCCGCGGGGAAGCCTTGCGGCAGCCCAGTATCGGTCAAGAATTTGTGTGAAACTAGTCTCACAGAAAACTTGTAGTTCAACGCATAGTCCACTATTCAAGTTGTGATCCAGTGTAGCATAAATCTCTAAGTGGAAGTTCAACTTCATAGTCTCCACTAAGCACCGGTATATAAACAATATTTTGGAACCAAATGGTGAAATGTGCCAATGAGACTTTGTGGGGGATTGTTGGAATTTGCTAGTGGGCTTTTGACCCAAAGCCCAACTAAAATTCTGAAATTCTCTTGGCCCATTCATGCACACATGCGAGTGGAGTGAGTGAGGCTAAAGTTTAGTCCCACCTCATAAGTTGAGAGAGTTGCACCTCTTTATAAGGTGAGCTCTTCTACAACTTGTATGAGCATGAGAAGAGGAGACCTACACGCGCGCTCCTCCTCCTCCCTCGCCTCGCCACACCACGCCTCGTCACGACGCGACGCGGGTTGCGGTATTGAGCCGAGCCGAGGACAGAGCTATGCACGTTGTCTATATTTTTGCTGCTCGGGAAAAATTAATGAGTCATTAATTAATAATTAACGGACGCGTTAATTACTGAACTGTTTACGATTCTTTTGGATCGTGATGACTCGGACGTGGGGTTTACTCCCACGACCTACCCTGGCCCGCACTATATATTCAGGCAGACGTCTACCCTAGCCGCCGCCGCTTCATATGGTTTCTTGATACGTCCATGTTGCATCATGCTTTTATATCAATATTTATTGCATTATGGGTTGTTACTACACATTATATCTCAATACTTATGGCTACACTCTCTTATTTTACAAGGTTTACCATGAAGAGGGGGAATGGCGGCAGCTGGAATTCTGGCTGGAAAAGGAGCAAACATTGGAAACCTATTCTGCACAGCTCTAAAAGTCCTGAAACTCCACGAAACAACTTTTTGGAATTAATAAGAATTTCTGAGCAAAAGAAATAGGCCAGGCGGCCCACACCCTGTCCAGGAGACAGGGGTGCGCCCCCCCTATAGGGCGCGCCCCCTATCTCCTAGGCCCCCTGGTGGGCCTCCGGCGTCCATCTTCTGCCATATCATCACTTTTACCCTGAAAAAAAATCATGGGCAAGCTTACAGGATGAAACTCCGCCACCACGAGGCGGAACCTTGGTGGAATCAATCTAGGACTCTGGCGGAGCTGTTCTGCTGGGGACACTTCCCTCCGGGAGGGGGAAATCATCACCAACGCCATCACCAACGATCCTCTCATCGGGAGGGGGTCAATCTCCATCAACATCTTCACCAGCACCATCTCCTCTCAAAACCCTAGTTCATCTCTTGTATCCAATCTTGTATCAAAACCACAAGTTGGTACCTGTGGGTTGCTAGTAGTGTTGATTACTCCTTGTAGTTGATGCTAATTGGTTTGCTT
Organism: Triticum dicoccoides; assembly: GCF_002162155.2. Taxonomy (NCBI): domain Eukaryota; kingdom Viridiplantae; phylum Streptophyta; class Magnoliopsida; order Poales; family Poaceae; genus Triticum; species Triticum dicoccoides. The sequence goes on from NC_041389.1 coordinate 503,998,708, forward strand.
GGTGGAAGATCATATGTTCAGATCCTTTATGCATATCATTACTCCTCTGATTATGAACATGAATATGCTTTGTGAGTAGTTACGTTTGTTCCTGAGGACATGGGTGAAGTCTTGCTATTAGTAGTCATGTGAATTTGGTATTCGTTCGATATTTTGATGAGATATATGTTGTCTTTTCCTCTAGTGGTGTTATGTGAACGTCGACTACATGAAACTTCACCATTATTTGGTCCTAGAGGAAGGCATGGGGAAGTAATAAGTAGATGATGGGTTGCTAGAGTGACAGAAGCTTAAACCCTAGTTTATGCGTTGCTTCGTTAGGGGCTGTTATGGATCCATATGTCTAATGTTGTGGTTAGGTTTACCTTAATACTTCTTTTGTAGTTGCGGATGCTTGCAATAGGGTTAATCATAAGTGGGATGCTTGTCCAAGTTAGGGCAGTGCCCAAGTTCCGGTCCACCCACATATCAAATTATCAAAGTACCGAACGCGAATCATATGAACGTGATGAAAACTAGCTTGACGATAATTTCCAATGTGTCATTGGGAGCTCCTTCATTATTATTAGAAATTGTCCAGGCTTATCCTTTGCTACATAAAGGATTCGGCCACCTTGCTGCACTTTATTTACTTTATTTACTTGTTGCTCATTACTATTTATCTTATCACAAAACTATCTATCATCTACTATTTCAGTGCTTGCAGAGAAAACCTTACTGAAAACCGCTTATCATTTCCTTCTGCTCCTCATTGGGTTCGACACTCTTACTTATCGAAAGGACTACGATAGATCCCCTACACTTGTGGGTCATCAAGACTCTTTTCTGGCGCCGTTGCCGGGGAGTGTAGCGCTTTTGGTGAGTGGAACTTGGTAAGGAAACATTTATATAGTGTGCTGAAATTTTCTGTTACTTGTCACTATGGAAACTAATCCTTTGAGGGGCTTGTTTGGGGTATCTTCACCCCAACCAGAAGATCAAAGAGTTGCTCCTCAACCTACTGAACTTTATAAAAATATTTACTTTGAGATTCCTTCGGGTATGATAGAGAAACTGCTAGCTAATCCATTTGTAGGAGATGGAACATTGCATCCCGATTTACACCTTATCTTTGTGGATGAAGTTTGTGGATTATTTAAGCTTGCAGGTATTCCCGATGATGTTGTCAAAGGAAGGTCTTCCCTTTATCTTTGAAGGGATATGCATTGACATGGTATAGGCTATCTGATAATACAAGATCTTGGAATTATAAGCGATTGAAGTTGGAATTTCACCAGAAGTTCTATCCTATGCATCTTGTTCATTGTGATCGTAATTACATATATAATTTCTGGCCTCGCGAAGGAGAAAGCATCGCTCAAGCTTGGGGGAGGCTTAAGTCAATGTTATATTCATGCCCCAATCATGAGCTCTCTCGGGAAATGATTATTCAGACTTTTTATGCTTGGCTTTCTCTTGATAATCGCAACTTGCTCGATACTTCTTGTGCTGGTTCTTATATGCTGAAGACTATTGATTTCAAATGGGACTTATTGGAAAGAATTAAACGCAACTCTGAAGATTGGGGTTCCGATGATGGTAAGGAGTCAGGTATGACACCTAAGTTCGATTGTGTTAAATCTTTTATGGATACCGATGCTTTTCGTGAATTTAGCGCTAAGTATGGACTTGACTCTGAGATAGTAGCTACCTTTTGTGAATCTTTTGCTACTCACATTGATCTCCCTAAAGAGAAGTGGTTTAAATATAATCCTCCTGTAGAAGTGAAAGTAGTTGCACCTATTACAGTCGAAGAAAATACTATTACTTATAGTGATCCTATTGTTCCTACTGCTTATGTTGAAAAACCTCCTTTTCCTGTTAGGATAAAGGATCATGCTAAGGCTTCGACTGTTGTTCGTAAGAGTAATACTAGGACTTATACACCTCCTGAGCAAATTAATGTTGAACCTAGTATTGCTATGGTTAAAGATCTCTTGAAGGAGGACTTAGATGGGCATGTTATTTCTTTCTTGGGCGAGACTGCTAATATTTCTAGACCTGATACTAAGACACGTAGACCTGTCGTAGGCATGCCTGTTATTTTTGTTAAAATAGGAGATCGTTGTTATCATGGCTTATGTGATATGGGTGCTAGTGCTAGTGCGATACCTTATGATCTTTATAAATAAATTATGCACGACATTGCACCCATTGAATTAGAAGACATTGATGTTACTATTAAGCTTGCTAATAGGGATACCATTAAACCTATTGGGATTGTTAGAGATGTTGAAGTTTTGTGTGGGAAGGTTAAATACCCTGCTGATTTCCTTGTTCTTGGTTCCCCACAAGATGAATTTTGTCCCATTATTTTTGGTAGACCCTTCTTGAATACTGCTAGTGCTAAGATTAATTGTGAAAAGAATATTGTCACTATTGGCATAGTTGGTATGTCTCATGAGTTTAATTTCTCTAAGTTTAGTAGACAACCTCGTGAAAGGGAACCACCTAGCAAGGATGAGATTATTGGTCTTGCTTCCATTGCTGTTCCTCCAACTGGTCCGTTAGAACAATATTTGCTAGACCATGAAAACGATATGTTTATGAAGGAAAGGGAAGAAATAGATGAAGTGTTCCTTAAACAGGAACCTATGCTGAAACATAACCTTCCCATTGAAATTCTTGGGGATCCCCCTCCACCCAAGGGTGATCCCGTGTTTGAACTCAAATCATTACCTGATAATCTTAAGTATGTTTATCTTGATGAAAAAATAAATATATCATGTTATTATTAGTGTTGGGGAACATAGTAATTTCAAAATTTCCTACGCACACGCAAGATCATGGTGATGGCATATCAACGAGAGGGGAGAGTGTTGTCTACGTACCCTCGTAAACCGTAAGCGGAAGCGTTATGACAACGCGGTTGATGTAGTCGTACGTCTTCACGATTCGACCGATCCAAGCACCGAACGTACGGCACCTCCGTGTTCAGCACACATTCAGCTCGATGACGTTCCCCGGGCTCCAATCCAGCAAAGCGTCGGGGATGAGTTCCGTCAGCACGACGGCATGGTGACGATGATGATGTTCTACCGGCGCAGGGCTTCGCCTAAACTCCGCGACGATATGACCGAGGTGGAATATGGTGGAGGGGGGCACCGCACACGGCTAAGGAACGATCCGTAGATCAACTTATGTGTCATGGGGTGCCCCCCTGCCCCCGTATATAAAGGAGCAAGGGGGGAGGAGGCCGGCCCTAGGAGGGGGCGCGCCAAGTGTGGAGTCCTACTAGGACTCCCTAGTCCTAGTAGGATTCCACCTCCCTTGTTGGAGTAGGAGAAGGGGAAAGAGGGGGAGAGGAAGAAGGAAAGGGGGGCTGCGCCCCTTGTCCAATTCGGACCAGAGGGGGGGCGCAGGCCTCCTTCCTTTTGGCCTCTCTCCTCTATTCCCGTATGGCCCAATAAGGCCCATATACTCCCCGGCGAATTCCCGTAACTCTCCGGTACTCCGAAAAATACCCGAATCACTCGGAACCTTTCCGAACTCCGAATATAGTCGTCCAATATATCGATCTTTACGTCTCGACCATTTCGAGACTCCTCGTCATGTTTCCGATCTCATCCGGCACTCCGAACTCCTTCGGTACATCAAAACTCATAAACTCATAATATAACTGTCATCGAAACCTTAAGCGTGCGGACCCTACGGGTTCGAGAACTATGTAGACATGACCTAGAACTATTCTCGGTCAATAACCAATAGTGGAACCTGGATGTTCATATTGGTTCCTACATATTCTACGAAGATCTTTATCGGTCAAACCGCATAACAACATACGTTGTTCCCTTTGTCATCGGTATGTTACTTGCCCGAGATTCGATTGTCGGTATCCAATACCTAGTTCAATCTCGTTACCGGAAAGTCTCTTTACTCGTTTTGTAATACATCATTTCGTAACTAACTCATTAGTTACAATGCTTGCAAGGCTTAAGTGATGAGTATTACCGAGAGGGCCCAGAGATACCTCTCCGACAATCCAAGTGACAAAACCTAATCTCGAATTATGCCAACTCAACATGTACCTTTGGAGACACTTGTAGAGCACCTTTATAATCACCCAGTTACGTTGTGACGTTTGGTAGCACACAAAGTGTTCCTCCGGTTAACGGGAGTTGCACAATCTCATAGTTGTAGGAACTTTGTATAAGTCATGAAGAAAGCAGTAGCAACATACTAAACGATCGTGTGCTAAGCTAACGGAATGGGTCAAGTCAATCACATCATTCTCCTAATGATGTGATCCCGTTAATCAAATGACAACTCTTTTGTCCATGGCTAGGGAACTTAACCATCTTTGATTCACGAGCTAGTCAAGTAGAGGCATACTAGTGACACTATGTTTGTCTATGTATTCACACATGTATTATGTTTCCGGTTAATACAATTCTAGCATGAATAATAAACATTTATGATGAAATAAGGAAATAAATAATAACTTTATTATTGCCTCTAGGGCATATTTCCTTCAGTCTCCCACTTTCACTAGAGTCAATAATCTAGTTCACATCACCATGTGATTTAACACCAATATTTACATCTGTATGTGATTAATACCCATAGTTCACATCGTCATGTGATCAACGCCCAAAGGGTTTACTAGAGTCAATAATCTAGTTCACATGGCTATGTGATTAACACCCAAAGAGTACTAAGGTATGATCATGTTTTGCTCATGAGAGAAGTTTAGTCAACGGGTCTGTCACATTAAGAGCTGTATGTATTTTGCAAATATTCTATGTCCACAATGCTCTGCATGGAGCTAGTCTAGCTAATTGCTCCCACTTTCAATATGTATCCAGATTGAGACTTAGAGTCATCTGGATTGGTGTAAAAGCTTGCAACATTTAACTTTTTATGACTGGCTCTTTTATCACCTCCATAATCGAGAAGCATCCCCTTAGTCCTCCCTAAGGATATTCTTGACCGTTGTTCTAGTGATCTACTTTTAGATCAAAATTGTATTCCTTTGCCAAACTCAGAGCAAGGTATACAATAGGTCTAGTACACAGCATAGCATACTTTATAGAACCTATGACTGAGGCATAGGGAATGATTGTTCATTCTTTTCTATTTGCTGCCATGGTCGGGTTTTGAGTCTTACTCAACTTCACACCTTGCAACACAGGCAAGAACTCTTTCTTTGACTGTTCCATTTTGAACTACTTCAAAATCTTGTCAAGGTATGTACTCATTGAAAAATCTTTTCAACCGTCTTGATCTATCTCTACAGATCTTGATGCTCAATGTGTAAGCAGCTTCACCAAGGTCTTTCTTTGAAAAACTCCTTTCAAACACTCCTTTATGCTTTCCAGAAAAATTCTACATTATTTCTGATCAACAATATGTCATTCACATATACTTATCAGAAATGCTGTAGTGCTCCCACTCACTTTCTTGTAAATACAGGCTTCACCGCAAGTCTGTATTAAAACTATATGCTTTGATCAACTTATCAAAGCATATATTCCAACTCCGAGATGCTTGCACCAGTCCATTGATGGATCGCTGGAGCTTGCACATTTTGTTAGCACCTTTCGGATCGACAAAACCTTCTGGTTGCATCATATACAACTCTTCTTTAAAAAATCCATTAAGGAATGCAGTTTTGGCATCCATTTGCCAGATTTCATAAAATGTGGCAATTGCTAACATGATTCAGACAGACTTAAGCATAGATACGAGTGAAAAACTCTCATCGTAGTCAACACCTTGAACTTGTCGAAAACCTTTTGCGACAATTCTAGCTTTGTAGATAGTAACACTATCAGCGTCCGTCTTCCTCTTGAAGATCCATTTAATCTCAATGTCTCGCCGATCATTGGGCAAGTCAATCAAAGTCCATACTTTGTTTTCATACATGGATCTTATCTCAGATCTCATGGCCTCAAGCCATTTTGCGGAATCTGGGCTCACCATCGCTTCTTCATAGTTCGTAGGTTCGTCATGGTCTAGTAACATAACTTCCAGAACAGGATTATTGTACCACTCTGGTGCGGATCTTACTCTGGAAGACCTACGAGGTTCTGTAGTAACTTAATCTGAAGTTTCATGATCATCATCATTAACTTCCTCACTAATTGGTGTAGTAGTCACAGGAACAGATTTCTGTGATGAACTACTTTCAAATAAGGGAGCAGGTACAATTACCTCATCAAGTTCTACTTTCCTCCCACTCACTTCTTTCGAGAGAAACTCCTTCTCTAGAAAGGATCCATTCTTAGCAACGAATGTTTTGCCTTTGGATTTGTGATAGAAGGTGTACCCAACATTTTGGGTATCCTATGAAGATGCACTTTTCCAATTTGGGTTCAAGCTTATCATGTTGAAACTTTTTCACATAAGCATCACAACCCAAACTTTAAGAAATGACAACTTTGGTTTCTTGCTAAACCATAATTCATACGGTGTCATCTCAACGGATTTTATATGGTGCCCTTTTAACGTGAATGCAGCTGTCTCTAATGCATAACCCCAAAACGATAATGGTAAATCAGTAAGAGACATCATAGATCGCACCATATCCAATAAAGTGCGGTTACGACGTTCGGACACACCATAACGTTGTGGTGTTCCAGGTGGCATGAGCTATGAAACTATTCCACATTGTTTTAATTGAAGACCAAACTCGTAACTCAAATATTCGTCTCCGCGATCAGATCGCATAAACTTTATTTTCTTGTTACGATAATTTTTCCACTTCACTCTGAAATTCTTTGAACCTTTCAACTATTTCAGACTTATGTTTCATCAAGTAGATATACCCATATCTGCCCAAATCATCTTGTGAAGGTCAGAAAATAACGATACTTGCCACGAGCATCAACACTCATTGGATCGCATACATCGATATGTATTATTTCCAATAAGTTAGTAGCTTGTTCCATTGTTCCGGAGAACGGAGTTTTAGTCATCTTGCCCAAAAGGCACGGTTCGCAAGCATCAAATGATTCATAACCAAGTGATTCCGAAAATCCATCTTTATGGAGTTTCTTCATGCGCTTTACACCGATATGACCCAAACGGCAGTGCCACAAATAGGTTGCACTATCATTATTAACTTTGCATCTTTTGGCATCAATATTATGATTATGTGTATCACTACGATCGAGATCCAACAAACTATTTTCATTGGGTGTATAACCATTGAAGGTCTTATTCATGTAAAAAGAATAACAATTATTCTTTAACTTTAAATGAATAACCGTATTGCAATAAACATGATCAAATCATATTCACGCTCAACGCAAACGCCAAATAACATTTATTTTAGGTTTAACACTAATCCCGAAAGTATAGGGAGTGTGAGATGATGATCATATCAATCTTGTAACTACTTCCAACACTCATCGTCACTGCACCCTCAACTAGTCTCTGTTTATTATGTAACTCCTGTTTCGAGTTACTAATATTAGCAATCGAACAAGTATCAAATACTTAGGGGCTACTGTAAACACTAGTAAGGTACACATCAATAACCTGTATATCAAATATACCCTTGTTCACTCTGCCATCCTTCTTATCCACCAAATATTCAGGGTATTTCCATTTCCAGTGACCATTTCCTTTGCAATATAATCACTCAGTTTCAGGCTTTGGTCCAGCTTTGGGCTTCTTCGCGGGAGTGAAAACTTGCTTGCCATTCTGCTTGAAGTTCCCTTTCTTTCCCTTTGCCCTTTTCTTGAAACTAGTGGTCTTGTCAATCATCAACACTTGATGCTCTTTCTTGATTTCTACCTTCGTCGATTTCAGCATCACGAAGAGCTCGGGAATCGTTTTCGTCATCCCTTGCATTATAGTTCATCATGAAGTTCTACTAACTTGGTGGTGGTGACTAGAGAACTCTATCAATCACTATCTTATCTGGAAGATTAACTCCCACTTGATTCAAGCGATTGTAGTACCCAGACAATCTAAGCACTTGCTCACTAGTTGAGCGATTCTCCTCCATCTTTTAGCTGTAGAACTTGTTGAAGACTTCATATCTCTCAACTCGGGTATTTGCTTGAAATATTAACTTCAATTCCTGGAACATCTCATATGGTCCATGACGTTCAAAACGTCTTTGACGTCCCGATTCTAAGCCGTTAAGCATGGTGCACTAAACTATCAAGTAGTCATCATATTGAGCTAGCCAAACGTTCATAACGTCTGCATCTGCTCCTGCAATAGGTTTGTCACCTAGCGGTGCATCAAGGACATAATTCTTCTGTGCAGCAATGAGGATAAACCTCAGATCACGGATCCAATCCGCATCATTGCTACTAACATTTTTCAACACAATTTTCTCTAGGAACATATCAAAATAAACATATGAAAACAACAACGCAAGCTATTGACCTACAACATAATTTGCAAAATACTACCAGGACTAAGTTCATGATAAATTTAAGTTCAATTAATCATATTACTTAAGAACTCCCACTTAGAAAGACATCCCTCTAATCCTCTAAGTGATCACGTGATCCAAATCAACTAAACCATAACCGATCATCACGTGAAATGGAGTAGCTTTCAATGGTGAACATCATTATGTTGATCATATCTACTATATGATTCACGTTCGACCTTTCGGTCTCTGTGTTCCGAGGCCATATCTGCATATGCTAGGCTCGTCAAGTTTAACCTGAGTATTCCGCATGTGCAAAACTGGCTTGCACCCGTTGTAGATGGATGTAGAGCTTATCACACCCGATCATCACGTGGTGTCTGGGCACGACGAACTTTGGCAACGGTGCATACTCAGGGAGAACACTTCTTGATAATTATTGAGAGATCATCTTATAATGCTACCGTCAAACAAAACAGAATAAGATGTATAACAGATAAACATCATATGCAATCAAAATATGTGAAATGATATGGCCATGATCATCTTGCGCCTTTGATCTCCATCTCCAAAGTACCGTCATGATCTCTATCGTCACCGGCACGACACCATGATCTTCATCATCTTGATCTATATCAATGTGTCGTCACATGGTCGTCTCGCCAAATATTGCTCTTGCAACTATTGCTATCGCATAGCGATAAAGTAAAGCAATTATTTGGTACTTGCATCTTATGCAACAAAGAGACAACCATAGAGATTCTGCCAGTTGCCGATAACTTCAACAAAACATGATCATCTCATACAACAACTTATATCTCATCACGTCTTGACCATATCACATCACAACATGCCCTGCAAAAACAAGTTAGACGTCCTCTACTTTGTTGTTGCAAGTTATACGTGGCTGCTACGGGCTGAGCAAGAACCGTTCTTACCTACGCATCAAAACCACAACGATAGTTCGTCAAGTTGGTGTTGTTTTAACCTTCTCAAGGACCGGGCATAGCCACACTCGGTTCAACTAAAGTTGGAGAAACTGACACCCGCTAGTCACCTGTGTGCAAATCACGGCGGTAAAACCAGTCTCGCATAAGCGTACGCGTAATGTCGGTCCGGGCCGCTTCATCCAACAATACCGCTGAACCAAAGTATGACATGTTGGTAAGCAGTATGACTTGTATCGTCCACAACTCACTTGTGTTCTACTCGTGCATATAACATCAAAGCATAAAACCTAGGCTCGGATGCCACTGTTGGGGAACGTAGTAATTTCAAAATTTCCTATGCACACGCAAGATCATGGTGATGGCATAGCAACAAGAGGGGAGAGTGTTGTCTACATACCCTCGTAGATTGTAAGCGGAAGCGTTATGACAACGCGGTTGATGTAGTCGTACGTCTTCACGATTCGACCGATCCAAGCACCGAACGTACGACACCTCCGTGTTCAGCACACGTTCAGCTCGATGACGTTCCCCGGGCTCCAATCCAGCAAAGCGTCGAGGATGAGTTCCGTCAGCACGACGGCGTGGTGACGATGATGATGTTCTACCGGCGCAGGGCTTCGCCTAAACTCCGCGATGATATGACCGAGGTGGAATATGGTGGAGGGGGGCACCGCACACGGCTAAGGAACGATCCCTAGATCAACTTGTGTGTCATGGGGTGCCCCCTGCCCCCGTATATAAAGGAGCAAGGGGGGAGGAGGCCGGCCCTAGGAGGGGGCGCGCCAAGTGTGGAGTCCTACTAGGACTCCCTAGTCCTAGTAGGATTCCACCTCCCTTGTTGGAGTAGGAGAAGGGGAAAGAGGGGGAGAGGAAGAAGGAAAGGGGGGCTGCGCCCCTTGTCCAATTCGGACCAGAGGGGGGGCGCAGGCCTCCTTCCTTTTGGCCTCTCTCCTCTATTCCCGTATGGCCCAATAAGGCCCATATACTCCCCGGCGAATTCCCGTAACTCTCCAGTACTCCGAAAAATACCCGAATCACTCGGAACCTTTCCGAACTCCGAATATAGTCGTCCAATATATCGATCTTTACGTCTCGACCATTTCGAGACTCCTCGTCATGTTCCCGATCTCATCCGGGACTCCGAACTCCTTCGGTACATCAAAACTCATAAACTCATAATATAACTGTCATCGAAACCTTAAGCGTGCGGACCCTACGGGTTCGAGAACTATGTAGACATGACCTAGAACTATTCTTGGTCAATAACCAATAGTGGAACCTGGATGTTCATATTGGTTCCTACATATTCTACGAAGATCTTTATCGGTCAAACCGCATAACAACATACGTTGTTCCCTTTGTCATCGGTATGTTACTTGCCCGAGATTCGATCGTCGGTATCCAATACCTAGTTCAATCTCGTTACTGACAAGTCTCTTTACTCGTTTCGTAATACATCATTTCGTAACTAACTCATTAGTTACAATGCTTGCAAGGCTTAAGTGATGAGTATTACCGAGAGGGCCCAGAGATACCTCTCCGACAATCGGAGTGACAAAACCTAATCTCGAATTATGTCAACTCAACATGTACCTTTGGAGACACTTGTAGAGCACCTTTATAATCACCCAGTTACGTTGTGACGTTTGGTAGCACACAAAGTGTTCCTCCGGTTAACGGGAGTTGCACAATCTCATAGTTGTAGGAACTTTGTATAAGTCATGAAGAAAGCAGTAGCAACATACTAAACGATCGTGTGCTAAGCTAACGGAATGGGTCAAGTCAATCACATCATTCTCCTAATGATGTGATCCCGTTAATCAAATGACAACTCTTTTGTCCATGGCTAGGAAACTTAACCATCTTTGATTCACGAGCTAGTCAAGTAGAGGCATACTAGTGACACTATGTTTGTCTATGTATTCACACATGTATTATGTTTCCGGTTAATACAATTCTAGCATGAATAATAAACATTTATGATGAAATAAGGAAATAAATAATAACTTTATTATTGCCTCTAGGGCATATTTCCTTCAATTAGTGCTAACCTTTCAGAGAAAGAAGAAGAAAGATTATTGAAAACTCTGAAGAAGCACCGAGCAGCTATTGGATATACTCTGGATGATCTTAAGGGCATTAGTCCCACATTATGTCAATACAAGATTTCAGTGGAGAAAGATGCCAAACCAATTAGAGATCCTCAAAGACGATTAAATCCCAAGATGAAGGAAGTGGTAAGAAAGGAGATACTAAAGCTCCTTGAGGCAGGTATTATTTATCTCGTTACTGATAGTGAATGGGTAAGCCCTGTCCATTGTGTCCCTAAAAAGGGAGGTATTACCGTCGTTCCTAATGATAAAGATGAATTGATCCCGCAAAGAATTATTACAGGTTATAGGACGGTAATTGATTTCCATAAGTTAAATAAAGCTACCAAAAAAGATCATTACCCTTTACCTTTTATTGATCAAATGCTAGAAAGGCTATCCAAACACACACATTTTTGCTTTCTAGATGGTTATTCTGGTTTCTCTCAGATACCTGTGTCAGCGAAGGATCAATCTAAAACTACTTTTACTTGCCCTTTTGGTACTTTTGCTTATAGACATATGTCTTTTGGTTTATGTAATGCACCTGCTACCTTTCAAAGATGCATGGTGGCTATATTCTCTGATTTTTGTGAAAAGATTTGTAAGGTATTCATGGATGACTTCTCCCTCTATGGATCCTCTTTTGATGATTGTTTGAGCAACCTTGATCGAGTTTTGCAGAGATGCGAAGACACTAGTCTCGTCCAGAGTTGGGAAAAGTGTCACTTTATGGTTAATAAAGGCATTGTCTTGGGGCACAAGATCTCCGAGAGAGGTACTGAATGTTGGGGAACGTAGTAATTTCAAAAAAAATTCCTACGCACACGCAAGATCATGGTGATGCATAGCAACGAGAGGGAAGAGTGTTGTCCACGTACCCTCATAGACCGATAGCGGAAGCGTTATAACAACGCGATTGATGTAGTCGTACGTCTTCACGATCCGACCGATCAAGCACCAAAACTATGGCACCTCTGAGTTCTAGCACACGTTCAGCTTGATGACGATCCCCGGACTCCTATCTAGCAAAGTGTCGGGGAAGAGTTCTGTCAGCACGACGGCGTGGTGACGATCTTGATGTTCTACCGTCGCAGGGCTTCGCCTAAGCACCGCTACAGTATTATCGAGGTGGACTATGGTGGAGGGGGCACCGCACATGGCTAAGAGATCCAAGGGATCAATTGTTGTGTCTATGGGGTGCCCCCCTCCTCCGTATATAAAGGAGTGGAGGAGGGGGCCAGCCAAGGGGGGGGTGGCGCGCCCAAGGGGGGGAGTCCAACTCCCACCGGGAGTAGGACTCCCCCTTTTCCTATTAGGAGTAGGAGAGGGAAGGAAGAGGAAGGAGGGAGGAAGGAAAGGGGGGGCGACCCCCTTCCCAATTCGGATTGGGCTTGGAGGGGGGCGCGCCCCCTCCCTTTCTCCTTTCCCCTCCTTTCCACTAAGGCTCAATAAGGCCCATATACCTCCCGGGGGGTTCCGATAACCTCCCGGTGATCCGGTATTGTCCCAATCTCACCCGGAACCTTCCGGTGTCCAAATATAGTCGTCCAATATATCGATCTTTATGTCTCGACCATTTCGAGACTCCTCGTCAAGTCCGTGATCATATCCGGGGACTCCGAACAACCTTCGGTACATCAAAAAATATATAAACTCATAATGAAACTGTCATCATAACGTTAAGCATGCGTACCCTACGGGTTCGAGAACAATGTAGACATGACCGAGACACGTCTCCGGTCAATAACCAATAGCGGAACCTGGATGCTCATATTGGCTCCCACATATTCTATGAAGATCTTTATCGGTCAGACCGCATAACAACATATGTTGTTCCCTTTGTCATCGGTATGTTACTTGCCCGAGATTCGATCGTCGGTATCTCAATACCTAGTTCAATCTCGTTACCGGCAAGTCTCTTTACTCGTTCCGTAATACATCATCTCACAACTAACTCATTAGTTGCAATGCTTGCAAGGCTTAAGTGATGTGCATTACCGAGAGGGCCCAGAGATACCTCTCCGACAATCGGAGTGACAAATCCTAATCTCGAAATACGCCAACCCAACATGTACCTTTGGAGACACCTGTAGAGCTCCTTTATAATCACCCAGTTATGTTGTGACATTTGGTAGCACACAAAGTGTTCCTCTGGTAAACGGGAGTTGCATAATCTCAGTCATAGGAACATGTATAAGTCATGAAGAAAGCAATAACAATATACTAAACGACCATGTGATAAGCTAACGGAATGGGTCATGTCAATCACATCATTATCCTAGGGCATAAGGAAATAAATAATAACTTTATCATGATATAAGGAAATAAATAATAACTTTATTATTGCCTCTAGGGCATATTTCCTTCAGTCTCCCACTTGCACTAGAGTCAATAATCTAGATTACACTGTAATGATTCTAACACCCATGGAGCCTTGGTGTTGATCATGTTTTTCTCGTGGAAGAGGCTTAGTCAACGGGTCTACTACATTCAGATCCGTATGTATCTTGCAAATTTCTATGTCTCCCACTTGGACTAAATCCCGAATGGAATTGAAGCATCTCTTGATGTGCTTGGTTCTTTTGTGAAATCTGGATTCCTTCGCCAAAGCAATTGCACCAGTATTGTCACAAAAGATTTTTATTGGACTCGATGCACTAGGTATGACACCTAGATCGGATATGAACTCCTTCATTCAGACTCCTTCATTTGCTGCTTCCGAAGTAGCTATGTACTCCGCTTCACATGTAGATCCTGCCACAACGCTTTGTTTAGAACTGCACCAACTGACAGCTCCACCATTCAATGTAAACACGTATCCGGTTTGCGATTTAGAATCGTCCGGATCAGTGTCAAAGCTTGCATCAACGTAACCATTTACGATGAGCTCTTTGTCACCTCCATAAACGAGAAACATATCCTTAGTCCTTTTCAGGTATTTCAGGATGCTCTTGACCGTTGTCTAGTGATCCACTCCTGGATTACTTTGGTACCTCCCTACTAAACTTATATGAAGGCACACATCAGGTCTGGTACACAGCATTGCATACATGATAGATCCTATGGCTGAAGCATAGGGAACTTCTTCCATATTTTCTCTATCTTCTGCAGTGGTCGGGCATTGAGTCTTACTCAACTTCACACCTTGTAACACAGGCAAGAACCGTTTCTTTGCTTGATCCATTTTGATCTTCTTCAAAACTTTGTCAAGGTATGTGCTTTGTGAAAGTCCAATTAAGCGTCTTGATCTATCTCTATAGATCTTAATGCCCAATATGTAAGCAGCTTCACCGAGGTCTTTCATTGAAAAACTTTTATTCAAGTATCCTTTTATGCTATCTAGAAATTCTATATCATTTCCGATCAGCAATATGTCATCTACATATAGTATCAGAAATGCTACAGAGCTCCCACTCACTTTCTTGTAAATACAGGCTTCTCCAAAAGTCTGTATAAAACCAAATGCTTTGATCACACTATCAAAGCGTTTATTCCAACTCCGAGAGGCTTGCACCAGTCCATAAATGGATCGCTGGAGCTTGCACACTTTGTTAGCTCCCTTTGGATCGACAAAACCTTCCGGTTGCATCATATACAATTCTTCTTCCAGAATCCATTCAGGAATGCAGTTTTGACATCCATCTGCCATATTTCATAATCATAAAATGCGGCAATTGCTAACATGATTCGGACAGACTTAAGCATCGCTACGGGTGAGAAGGTCTCATCGTAGTCAACCCCTTGAACTTGTCGAAAACCTTTCTCGACAAGTTCGAGCTTTGTAGACAGTAACATTACCGTCAGCGTCAGTCTTCTTCTTGAAGATCCATTTATTTTCAATTGCTTGCCGATCATCGGGCAAGTCAACCAAAGTCCACACTTTGTTCTCATACATGGATCCCATCTCAAATTTCATGGACTCAAGCCATTTTGCGGAATCTGGGCTCACCATCGCTTCTTCATAGTTTGTAGGTTCATCATGGTCTAGTAACATGACTTCCAGAACAGGATTACCATACCACTCTGGTGCGGATCTTACTCTGTTTGATCTACGAGGTTTAGTAACAACTTGATCTGAAGTTTCATGATTATCATCATTATCTTCCTCACTAATTGGTGTAGGTGTCACAGAAACTTGTTTCTGTGATATACTACTTTCCAATAAGGGAGCAGGTACAGTTACCTCATCAAGTTCTACTTTCCTCCCACTCACTTCTTTCGAGAGAAACTCCTTCTCTAGAAAGTTTCCGAATTTAGCGACAATCATCTTGCCTTCGGATCTGTGATAGAAGGTGTACCCAACAGTCTCCTTTGGGTATCCTATGAAGACACATTTCTCTGATTTGAGTTCGAGCTTATTAGGTTGAAGCTTTTTCACATAAGCATCGCAGCCCCAAACTTTCAGAAACGACAACTTTGGTTTCTTGCCAAACCACAGTTCATAAGACGTCGTCTCAATGGATTTTGATGGTGCCCTATTTAACGTGAATGCGGCCGTCTCTAAAGCATAACTCCAAAATGATAGCGGTCAATTTGTAAGAGACATCATAGATCGCACCATATCTAGTAAAGTACGATTACGACGTTCGGACACACCATTACGCTGTGGTGTTCCGGGTGGCGTTAGTTGCGAAACTATTCCGCATTGTTTCAAATGTAGACCAAACTCGTAACTCAAATATTCTCCTCCATGATCAGATCGTAGAAACTTTATTTTCTTGTTACGATGATTTTCAACTTCACTCTGAAATTCTTTGAACTTTTCAAATGTTTCAGACTTATGCTTCATTAAGTAGATATACCCATATCTGCTCAAATCATCTGTGAAGGTGAGAAAATAACGATATCTGCCACGAGCCTCAACATTTATCGGACCACATACATCTGTATGTATGATCTCCAATAAATCAGTTGCTCTCTCCATAGTACCGAAGAACGGTGTTGTAGTCATCTTGCCCATGAGGCATGGTTCGCAAGTACCAAGTGATTCATAATCAAGTGGTTCCAAAAGTCCATCAGTATGGAGTTTCTTCATGCGCTTTACACCAATATGACCTAAACAGCAGTGCCACAAATAAGTTGCACTATCATTATCAACTCTGCATCTTTTGGCTTCAACATTATGAATATGTGTATCACTACTATCGAGATTCAATAAAAATAGACCACTCTTCAAGCGTGCATGACCATAAAAGATATTACTCATATAAATAGAACAACCATTATTCTCTGATTTAAATGAATAACCGTCTCGCATCAAACAAGATCCAGATATAATGTTCATGCTCAACGCTGGCACCAAATAACAATTATTTAGGTCTAAAACTAATCCCGAAGGTAGATGTAGAGGTAGTGTGCCGACCGCGATCACATCGACTTTGGAACCATTTCCCACACGCATCGTCACCTCGTCCTTAGCTAATCTTCGCTTAATCCATAGTCCCTGTTTCGAGTTGCAAATATTAGCAACAGAACCAGTATCAAATACCCAGGTGCTACTGCAAGCATTAGTAAGGTACACATCAATAACATGTATATCACATATACCTTTGTTCACCTTGCCATCCTTCTTATCCGCCCAATACTTGGGGCAGTTCCGCTTCCAGTGACCAGTCTGCTTGCAGTAGAAGCACTCAGTTTCAGGCTTAGGTCCAGATTTGGGTTTCTTCTCCTGAGCAGCAACTTGTTTGCTGTTCTTCTTGAAGTTTCCCTTCTTCTTCCCTTTGCCCTTTTTCTTGAAACTAGTGGTCTTGTTAACCATCAACACTTGATGCTCCTTTTTGATTTCTACCTCCGCAGCTTTTAGCATCGCGAAGAGCTCGGGAATAGTCTTTTCCATCCCTTGCATATTATAGTTCATCACAAAGCTCTTGTAGCTTGGTGGCAGTGATTGGAGAATTCTGTCAATGACGCTATCATCCGGAAGATTAACTCCCAATTGAATCAAGTGATTATTATACCCCAAACATTTTGAGTATATGCTCACTGACAGAATTGTTCTCCTCCATCTTGCATCTGTAGAACTTATTGGAGACTTCATATCTCTCAATCCGGGCATTTGCTTGAAATATTAACTTCAACTCTTGGAACATCTCATATGCTCCATGACGTTCAAAATGTCGTTGAAGACCCGGTTCTAAGCCGTAAAGCATGGCACACTGAACTATAGAGTAGTCATCAGCTTTGCTCTGCCAGACGTTCATAACATCTGGTGTTGCTCCAGCAGCAGGCCTGGCACGCAGCGGTGCTTCCAGGACGTAATTCTTCTGTGCAACAATGAGGATAATCCTCAAGTTACGGACCCAGTCCGTGTAATTGCTACCATCACCTTTCAACTTTGCTTTCTCAAGGAACGCATTAAAATTCAACGGAACAACAGCACGGGCCATCTATCTA
Source organism: Triticum dicoccoides (assembly GCF_002162155.2). NCBI lineage: Eukaryota > Viridiplantae > Streptophyta > Magnoliopsida > Poales > Poaceae > Triticum > Triticum dicoccoides. Next base: position 504,016,518 of record NC_041389.1, read on the forward strand.
CAATCAACATAGACAAGCAAGATACTATCAGGTACTAAGTTCATGATAAATTTAAGTTCAATTAATCATATTACTAAAGAACTCCCACTTAGATAGATATTGAAAGGATCGATATGGTTGACTAGAGGGGGGGTGAATAGGCAACTAACAATTTTTAGACTTTTCTTTAACAAATTAAAACTTGCAATGAAATAGGTTGTCTAGATGTGCAACTACATGGACAACCTAAATGATGCAAAGACAATAAGCACACAAGCAAGCAATGGATATAACACAAGTAAGCTTGCAAAAGTAAAGGGACAAGATAACCAAGAGTGGAGCCGGTGGAGACGAGGATGTGTTACCGAAGTTCCTTCCTTTTAAGGGGAAGTACGTCTCTGTTAGAGCGGTGTGGAGGCACAATGCTCCCCAAGAAGCCACTAGGGCCACCGTAATCTCCTCACGTCCTCACACAATGCGAGATGCCGTGATTCCACTATTGGAGCCCTTGAAGGTGGCAACCGGACCTTTACAAACAAGATTGGGGCTATCTCCACAACACTTGGAGGCTCCCAACAACACCACGAAGCTTCACCACAATGGAGTATGGCTTCGAGGTGACCTCAACCGTCTAGGGTGCTCAACACCCAAGAGTAACAAGATCCGCTAGGGATAAGTGGGGGGGAATCAAATTTCTCTTGGCGGAAGTGTAGATCTGGGCTTCTCAACCAATCCCGAGCAAATCAACAAGTTTGATTGGCTAGGGAGAGAGATCGGACGAAAATGGAGCTTGGAGCAACAATGGAGCTTTGGGGGAAAGAGGTAGCTCAACTTTGGGGAAGAAGACCCCCTTTTATAGTGGGAGGAGCAAACCAACCGTTATCCCACTCACCAGCCCCACACAGAGCGGTACTACCATTAGGGAAGAGCGGTACTACCGCTCCGGGCGGTACTACCGCTCGACCTAGCGGTATTGCCGCGCTGCCCGGGGCCCTGACCCCAGGGCGGTACTGCCGCTAGGGAAGAGCGGTACTACCGCTCAGGGCGGTACTACCGCTCCTACTACCTCCCTTAGTGCCGCAAAACCCGACACGAAAAACTTCGTTCGAGAATCGAGGCGGAAGTAGCCCAGACGCACAGCGGTACTATGGCCGAAAGTCCCAAGCGGTACTACCGCTCGGAGAGCGGTACTACCGCTGGGGAGCTTTGGCGGTACTACCGCTGTGGTCGCGGTACTACCGCTAGGGCAGAGCAAAGCATAGCAAGGGGAAAACGGCAGCTCCAGAGATGCGGAAGGAAAGACGACGGGTGAGATAAGGATGTGAACGTGTGATTCCACCCAAGCTTTAACAAAGCGGATCCCCTCTTGATAGTATGGTGACTCCTACGAAACTAGTCCACCAACAACGAAATGAATGAGCTACACCGTCTTGAATTACAACACCGAGGGGAGGAAATCGTCTCGTGCCAATGGATGAATCTCTGAAAGAACTAAACGCACACGATTAGTCCGCACAAGCATTGTCATCAATCACCAAAACATATTGGGGATAAATATGCCCTTACAATCTCCCCCTTTTTGGTGGATTGATGACAATACGGGATTTGCACAAAATGATAGATATAGGATAAGCGCAAAAGCACAACCGTCCTAAAATGTAGAAGGGCTCCCCCTGGATGTGTGCTACCTAGAAAAGTGCTTTGGACTGCACGGCACAGATGCCAGGATCAATGCTCCCCCTACATTTTAGAGACCAACTACCTAAGCAAGATATGAGAGCAACATATATATAACAGGATAAGCTAGATAGACATAGATAATGATACGGAAAGGTAAGGTAGCACATGTCTCACACCATATGACTTGAGCTTAGGTCTTACTGACAGAACCAGAACTTAGGTCTCATTGACACAAACCAAATAAAGCAACAAGCGAAAGCACAAACACAAAAGACGGAAGACACAAAGTGCAAATCCCTAAACTCTCTCCCCCTTTGGCATCGAGACACCAAAAAGGAGAGGGAGTGTTGCTACGGCTCCAGGTGAAGGCAAACGAGGGACACCCATCAGATCTCAGAGGGATCATCTGCGTTACCATCGTCAGCCGGGAAGTGCTCAGCATCAGAATCAGTCCAAGGGCAGTGCTGCTGAATCCACTCCTCCTCCTCGGTAAGCTGATCCTCAGAACCACTAATCACAATAGCACCCATCTGACGCATGAGCTCCTTGTGGCGACCTCGGGCCTTCTTCTCAGCCACATGAGTCATGTACTGACCGTGAGACTCCATGCAAAACAGCTTCTTCACCTTGATCTTGAGCTTCTTGGCCCAAGAGGGCTCTGCCTCAGAAGGCACGTAGTCATCATCTTCATCCTCAGCCTCAGCCCCAATCTCCTCCTCAGTCTCCATGGCAGCAGCAGATGAAGGAACTCCAGTCCTAGGGGCCTGAGTGCCCCAGTTATCCTTCTTCCTCAGATGCTTGACATCGTGAGAAACCAACTCTCCAATATCCAGCACCACCTTGGGATAGACACGATCCCATGCCTTCTCAATGAGCAGCATAATGAACGGACCATAAATCGGGCACTTGCGCTCGGAGATAGCAGAAACCAGCTCAGACCACATAACATGAGAGATATCCAAGGACTCTCCAGTGCTTTGCACCTTCTCCCGCTGACAGAAGAGAAGCATGTCCATGAGATAAGAGTGAACCTGGTCCAGATTCCCGATGCGAGGGAAAAGAGTCTCTCTGAAGATACGGTGAAGAATATCCAGATAGGCAGGCAGCTCATAGGTCTCCTTCTTCGTCTCAGGGTTGATCCTCAGAGTACAGTAGGGCCACAAAGCTTGCTTGTGAGTGGCATTGGCGCGACGGTGGGGGAGAAAGCTGACAGCAGACTCAAGACCTAGATCTTCCACCCCGATCAACTGCATGAACGCTTTCCACTTGACTGACAGCAACTTGCCATTTGTCATCCAAGTCAGAGTCCTGTCCTCATCGGTCCCAAGGTGAACCGTGGCATAGAATTGGGCCACAATATCAGCATCATAGTCCTTGTTGAATTGCATGATCCCGAGAATGTTCAGCTGAGTGCACATCTGAAGAGCTTCACCAAAGTAGTCAGGATCGTTCTCCATATGCTCGGTGTTGATGGAGTGCACGTTGACATAGAGATTCTTCTTGGCTTTGAGAACATCAAAGTAGATGGCAAACTGGAACCTGTTCCAGAACGGACGGTTGACCAAAGTGGGATCTTGGTCGACCTCATACGGGTTGCGGCGGCGCCTTGCCCAGAACTCCTTGGGCGGCATTTCTGGCACGGTTTTGCTTGACTTTGGCTTGACCCCAGGCTTCTTCTACAGTTGAGGAGGAGGTGGAGCACTAGAAGATCCTCCGGCAGGCTCAGTGGGCTCAGTGGTGCGGTAGCGCTTGGACGAGGCACGACCGGGGTTGACACGACGAGCCTGATGCTCAGGAACCTCATTACCTGGAACCACACACACAAACACGCAAACAACCAGAAAGAACGAGCGTAAGCCACAAACACGAACGAAGAGGATCACTGAGAGGTAGGAGTATGATGGAACCTGGTAGAAGGCGGTAGTACCGTGACCCTTGAGTGGTAGTACCGCTCCAAGCAGTAGTACCGCTTTGGGAGAGCGGTAGTATCACTCTGGGAGAGCGGTAGTACCGCTCGAGGCGGGGAAACAGTAGTTTCCTACTACCATGGTCAGATCCGGTACTACCGTCCTACCAAATTCAAAAATACTCCAACCAAACACTAATCCAAACAGTCTAGAAGCATTCTCCATCCTACTCAAGCCTAGATCTGGACAAAAATCTAGAGATGCAACTGCTATTGCCCCTAGAAAGCTAGATTGGAAATCTAGACAAAAGGAAACAGGGAACAGGGGCAATACCGGCATCCATGGCAAGAGGACAAGGTGGGGATCGATTCCACCGAAGGAAACGGAGAGGAGCGCCCCGGAGAGGGAGATCCGCCGGAGCCCTCCCGCGGTGCCGGTTGCTGAAGAGAGAGACGAACAGGGCGAAGGGGGCGAGCGAATGGGTATGGGGGAGAAGAAACTCCCCCTGCCCCCGATATAACCCCCAGCCCGCGCCTCACAGCGGTAGTACCGCGCTGGAGGGCGGTAGTACTGCTAGGAGCGGTAGTACTGCGCTGGAGGGCGGTAGTACCACTAAGAGCGGTAGTACCGCTTGCCACCAGCGGTAGTACCGCTTCAGCAACCACACGGCTTCTAGACCAACGGCTAACGCTAAAAAAGAAACAGAAAGCAAGGCCAAAAGAACGAGAGGACCGACGCGGCAACACACACACACACAACAGAACAGAAACAACTCAAACACAAACAACCACACGAAACAGGGCAAGCTCTGGCCTCTCTCAAGAGAGGGCGGTGGCCGGAGCCACCTATGTTTGAGTCAATTGGTATGGCACCGCGAAGAATTATCCTTGGGCCCATGACCAAAACTCGTCTTTGAAGCACAAGTACCATCAGAAATGGCTATTGTGAAAGAGTTGATCGTTTTATGCATAATGGGGGGACGGAAAGTTCATTGAGAGAACAACACTCCCCCTATGTCCATGCCTACATCTAAGCTAGATACCAAGTTGAGTGGGGTGGGGTGTGCAAGGGTTCAAGTCACATTGCTCGAATCAATGATATTTAGCTCATGCCTTAACTCGCGAAATCTTGCTTCATCCAAGGGCTTCGTGAAAATATCTGCAAGGTTATCATGAGTGTTGACATACTTGAGCTCGATCTCTCCTCGCCTAATGTGATCCCGGATGAAATGATACCTAATCTCAATGTGCTTCATCTTGAAGTGTTGCACCGGGTTGAGAGAAATCTTGATGGCACTTTCGTTGTCACACCAAAGAGGCACTTTGTCACAAATGACACCGTATTCCTTTAAAGTTTGCCTCATCCATAGGAGTTGTGCACAACAACTACCCGCCGCCACATATTCAGCTTCGGTGGACGAGAGAGATACACAACTTTGCTTTTTGGAAGACCAACTCACCAAAGAGCACCCAAGAAACTGGCACCCTCCGGAAGTGGACTTCCTATCCACTTTGTCTCCTGCCCAATCGGAATCCGTAAATCCTTCAAGCTTGAAGTTTGCCCCTCTTGGGTACCATAAGCCAAAGTTTGGGGTATGAGCCAAATATCGAAAGATTCGCTTGACCGCCACATAGTGACTTTCCTTTGGTGCAGCTTGAAACCGTGCACACATCCCCACACTCAACATGATATCCGGTCTAGATGCACAAAGGTAAAGCAAGGAGCCCATCATGGAGCGATATACCTTTTGATCCACCGCTTTACCATTGGGATCAATGTCAAGTTGGCACTTGGTGGGCATTGGAGTAGAGGCCGGCTTGACATCACTTAACTTGAATCTCTTGAGCATGTCTTGAGTGTATTTGTCTTGGTTGATGAAGGTACCTTCTCTTCTTTGTTTGATATCAAAACCAAGGAAGAACTTCAACTCTCCCATCGAAGACATGTTGAACTTAGAGGTCATGAGAGCGGCAAATTCTTCATTGAAAGCTTTGTTAGGGGAACCAAAGATAATGTCATCAACATATAGTTGGCATACAAACAACTCCCCTTTGACCTTCTTAGTAAAAAGAGTGGGATCGATTAGCCCCACTTCAAATCCACGATCTTGTAACAACTCGGTAAGGTGGTCATACCATGCATGTGGGGCTTGTTTAAGGCCATAGAGCGCCTTATCGAGTTGATACACATGATCCGGGAAGAAGGGATCCTCGAACCCGGGGGGTTGCTTGACATAGACCAACTCATTAATAGGACCATTAAGAGAATCACTTTTAACATCCATTTGTTGCAACTTAAAGTTGTGATGGGAAGCATAAGCAATCAACAATCGAATGGATTCAAGGCGAGCAACGGGAGCAAAGGTTTCACCGTAGTTGATACCCTTGACTTGGGAGTAGCCTTGTGCTACCAATCTTGCCTTGTTGCGAATGATGTTCCCATGAGCATCTTGCTTGTTCTTGAAGATCCAATTGGTTCCAATGATGTTATGGTTCCTGGAAGGCCTTGGCACCAATCTCCACACCTTGTTGTACTTGAAGTTGTTGAGTTCTTCATGCATGGCATTAAGCCAATCCAAGTCTTCGACCGCCTCATAGACCTTATGGGGTTCAACACAAGAGACAAACGCGTGATGTTCACAATAGTTTGATAATTGTCTACAAGTGCTTACCCCCTTTCTTAGGCTTCCAACCACATTCTCCATGAGATGACCTTTGGTGGTGAGTTTGGAAGCAATCTTCACGGCACGACGCTCCAATTCCTCCTCGGATGTCGAAGGAGGAGGGTTCACTTGATCATCTTGAGCATCGTCATGAGCTTGTTCTTGATCTTGAGCTTGCTCATGATCTTGAACTTGCTCGAGGGGAAGAACTTGACCTTGGGCATCATGTGGAGATTCACCACCATCTTGTGATTGATCTTGCCCTTGGTCTTGTTCCCTAGGTTGAGGGCCTTCACTTTGTTCTTCGGAAGTGTGTGGGTCTTGAGTAGGTGAAGGCTCCACCGAGGTGGAGCATTGTCCTTCTCCTTCGGCCACAAGGGGTTCCTCAATGGGTAGGATATGACCAATACCCATTCTTCTTATGGCTTGGGGAGGAATTTCATCACCTACGTCACAAGTACCACTTTGCTCCACTTGGGAGCCGTTATTTTCATCAAACTCTATGTTACACGTCTCCTCAATGAGTCCGTTGGATTTGTTGAGAACACGGTAAGCATGAGAGTTTGTAGCATAACCAACAAATATGCCCTCATGAGCTCTAGCCTCGAATTTAGACAAACGAAGACCTTTCTTGAGAATGAAACACTTACACCCGAACACCCGGAAGTACTTGAGATTGGGCTTGTTCCCGATGAGTATCTCATACGGAGTCTTGTTCAAGCCTTTGCGGAGATAGAGCCGATTGGATGCGTGACAAGCTATGTTGATGGCTTCGGCCCAAAAGTTGTATGGAGACTTGAACTCCGCCATCATGGTCCTTGCCGCATCCATCAACGTTCGGTTCTTCCTCTCCGCAACACCATTTTGTTGAGGGGTATGTGGTGCAGAATATTGATGCTTGATCCCTTCATCACTAAGAAACTCATCCAAGGTGTAGTTCTTGAACTCGGTGCTGTTGTCACTTCTTATTGTCAGAATCTTTGCATTATGTTGACGTTGAGCTTCATTTGCAAAGTCGATGATGGTTTGTTGAGTCTCACTCTTCCTCTTGAAGAAGTATACCCAAGTGTATCTTGAATAATCATCCACAATCACCAAGCAATACTTTCTACCCCCAAGACTGTCAAAGGATGGAGGCCCGAAGAGGTCCATGTGCAGGAGCTCCAAGGGTCTCTTCGAGTAGATGATTGTCGTGGGAGGGTGAGCCGCCTCATGAAGCTTTCCTTCGATGCAAGCACTGCAAACATGATCTTTGGCAAAACTAACATTTGTTAGTCCATGAACATGGTCCCCCTTGAGAAGACTTTGCAAAGATCTCATATTGACGTGGGCTAAACGGTGATGCCAAAGCCATCCCACATCAACTTTAGCCATTAGGCATGTCGCGGTCTTAGTGGGTTGCTCCGAAAAGTTAATCACATAGAGACCATTCTCGACATGCCCAACAAAGGCTACTTTAAGAGTCTTGCTCCATAAGAGGGCCACAGTATCAATATCAAAGAAGGTGGCAAAGCCCATGAGTGCGAGTTGACGAACGGAAAGTAAATTGAATGCAAGGGACTCAACAAGCATGACTTTCTCGATCGTTAGATCATGAGAAATGACAACCTTGCCAAGACCCAATACCTTAGAATGTGAGGCATCACCCCATTCGACATTGGTGGGCATAGATGGGATCTTGTGCACGTCCACCACCAAGTCCTTACTCCCGGTCATATGATTTGTTGCTCCACTATCGAGCAACCATGATCCCCCACCGGAAGCAAACACCTACAAGAGATCAATGCTTGGTTTTAGGTACCCATTGAGTAATGGGTCCTTTGATGTTAGTAACAAGGGTCTTAGGAACCCAAATAGACCATTCAATGTACTCATAAGGAGAACCAACAAATTTAGCATAAACATGCCCATCACTAGCACGGCACAACACATAAGATGGGTTAAAGTCGCCGGCTTTGTTGGGAGAGATCCCTTTGCGCTCTTTGGCATCACCACTCTTCCCATTGTTCTTCTTCTCCTTAGGAGCACCTTCTCCCTCCCTCACAAAGGTTTGCGTGAGCGGAGGAGGTCGATCGGTCTTGCTCTTCTTCTCCTTGTTCTTCTTCTTGTTCTTGGATTTGGGTGAGAACCCAACTCCCTCCTTGCCCACAACTTCCTTTTGATTGCTCAAAAGGTCATTTAGGTTCTTCTCGCCTTGTATGCATGACACAAGACCTTTATCGAGTTGTTCCTTCAACTTGGCATTCTCCTCCACAAGATGCACATGCTCACAACAAGGGTTAGTAGCATTTGCATTATCAATTAAGACCATGTGAGGAAATGTGGCCTTTTCCTTGGTTAGCTTAACTTGGAGTTGAGCATGAGACTCCTTGAGGGTAGCATGAGCACCTTTCAAGACCTTGTGGGCCTTGTCAAGTACATCAAACTCCTCCGTGAGTCTAACATGATCAACCCCAAGTTTAGCCTTCTCGGAAGCTAGAACACGAGACACAACAAGAGCATGATCAAGATCTTTCTTTAGTTTAGCATGACCATCGTTGTGTGACTCCTCAAGAGCCAAATGATGCTCACGCTCTTCCTCAAGAGCATTAGAGAGATCCGATATCTCATCGGCATAGTCACGACTATGACTTTCCATCTTAGAGATGGTTTCTTCGTGAGCCTCGATCATGTCATTGGCTTCATCAAGTTGTTCCAAGAGAGCAACAAAGTGCTTCTTGGATTTGCCCTTGAGCTTACTCATGAAGGACTCAAATTCATTGATCTCCTCATTAGACCCCTTACCATTATCAAAATCATCCGTTAAAGGAGGGTTAGGAATAATGGTGGTTTTGATGTTGGAGGTTACCTTGTTGGTGGCCTTAGCCATGAGGCACTTGACGGTGATGTCCTCGTTAGGTGCATCGAAGAGAGACACCCGGGGAGTTGTGACAATGGCAAGGGATGCCATGGCCATTGTTTCACCATCTTCATCAGCATCGTCATCCTCACGGTATTCTTCTTGAACCACCAACCCGCGAGACGGAGTCTTCTTGGTGAAGTTGTTCTTGTTTGGGAAGGACTTGGCTTTGTCTTTTCGGATGAACTTGCCACCATTGTCTTCCCGCTTCTCGTAGGGATAATCCGCAACGAAATGGCTAACATTGCCACAGTTGAAACAGGTTCTAACTCGTTGCTTCCCCTTGAGGCCACTTGAGTTGTTCTTGTTGAAGTTGGGTCTTGTATTCTTCTTACTCCAAAACTGTCTTGAGGCAAGAGCCATGTGCTCATGATAATCATACTTCGTGTCCTCGGGGTTGCTCTCCTCATCTTCCTCTTCTTCTTCTTCTTCCACACTAACCTTGGCCTTCAAGGCAAGATTGGGCTTCTTTGCCCTTTGGGAACGGAGCACCGCATTGTCGGCGGTCTTGTCCAAGATGCTCATTGCAACAAACTCATCCAACACTTCACCAGAGGTCATGGAGTGGAAGTCCGGTCTTTGGCGAATGACGGAGGACATGGCCTTGTTGTAGGGCATCATGGCCTTGAGGAACTTGCGCTTGATTCAGTTGTCATCCGTGTCCTTGCTCCCATGATCTCAGAGTGCGATCGCGAGTTTGGTCACTCTTCGAAAGAGCTCACGAGGTTCTTCATCCTATTTCATTGCAAACTCATCGGCTTCATCTTGCACCACTTCATAGTTGGAGCGTTGAATGCTAGCACTTCCTCGATAGAGACGCTCAACACATTTCCATGCTTCTTTAGCCATGGAATGAGGTCGAAGATGAGGGAGATCTTCGGGAAGGATTGCATCTTGGATGATGAAGAGAGCACTTTCATTGAATTGATTGTCCACTTCTTCTCGAGGGGTGAAGTTGCTTGGATCATGAGGATAGAAACCTTTTTCAATAATTCTCCAAAGGTTAGTGTTCACATGTTTTAAGTGACGCTTGAAGCGATAGAGCCAAGCATCAAAATCTTCATTTTTCACATATTTAGGAGGAGGACCGGCATGATTCAAATGAGTAGAGGGGATCGGTCCTCTATACACCGGGGGTTCCACATTGGCAAAAATGCCGGTGCCATTTCTACCACTAGTAGACGGACTCTTTTCACTGTTAGCTTCCCCTTTGTCGGAGGTAGCATCCGTCACCTTGTTAGTGGGATCACCCACTTTCATCGGCGAGGTAGATAGTTTAAGTCCGTCTAAGAAATCAGAAAACATGCTTTTAACCTCGGCCGTCATGGAGGTTTTCAATGTGTCTAAAGCCACATTGAATTCCTCACGAGAGACCGAGGCTCCCCCTTCGGCCGTGGACGAGATGGGATTCACACCAGAGTGCTCCTCCGCACCGTCGTGGGTGTCAACCATACTCTTCGGACAACAAAGTCCTTAATAAAGAGACGAGGCTCTGATACCAATTGAAAGGATCGATATGGTTGACTAGAGGGGGGAGTGAATAGGCAACTAACAATTTTTAGACTTTTCTTTAACAAATTAAAACTTGCAATGAAATAGGTTGTCTAGATGTGCAACTACATGGACAACCTAAATGATGCAAAGACAATAAGCACACAAGCAAGCAATGGATATAACACAAGTAAGCTTGCAAAAGTAAAGGGACAAGATAACCAAGAGTGGAGCCGGTGGAGACGAGGATGTGTTACCGAAGTTCCTTCCTTTTAAGGGGAAGTACGTCTCCGTTAGAGCGGTGTGGAGGCACAATGCTCCCCAAGAAGCCACTAGGGCCACCGTAATCTCCTCACGCCCTCACACAATGCGAGATGCCGTGATTCCACTATTGGAGCCCTTGAAGGCGGCAACCGGACCTTTACAAACAAGATTGGGGCTATCTCCACAACACTTGGAGGCTCCCAACAACACCACGAAGCTTCACCACAATGGAGTATGGCTTCGAGGTGACCTCAACCGTCTAGGGTGCTCAACACCCAAGAGTAACAAGATCCGCTTGGGATAAGTGGGGGGAATCAAATTTCTCTTGGTGGAAGTGTAGATCTGGGCCTTCTCAACCAATCCCGAGCAAATCAACAAGTTTGATTGGCTAGGGAGAGAGATCGGGCGAAAATGGAGCTTGGAGCAACAATGGAGCTTTGGAGGAAAGAGGTAGCTCAACTTTGGGGAAGAAGACCCCCTTTTATAGTGCGAGGAGCAAACCAACCGTTATCCCACTCACCAGCCCCGCACAGAGCGGTACTACCGCTAGGGAAGAGCGGTACTACCGCTCCGGGCAGTACTACCGCTCGACCCAGCGGTACTGCCGCGCTGCCCGGGGCCCTGACCCCAGGGCGGTACTACCGCTAGGGAAGAGCGGTACTACCACTCAGGGCGGTACTACCGCTCCTACTACCTCCCTTAGTGCCGCAAAACCCGACACGAAAAACTTCGTTCGAGAATCGAGGCGGAAGTAGCCCAGACGCACAGCGGTACTACGGTCGAAAGTCCCAAGCGGTACTACCGCTCGGAGAGCAGTACTACCGGTTGGAGCGGTACTACCGCTCTAAGAGCGGTACTACCGCTGGGGAGCTTCGGCGGTACTACCGTTGTGGTCGCGGTACTACCGCTAGGGCAGAGCAAAGCATAGCAAGGGGAAAACGGCAGCTCCAGAGATGCGGAAGGAAAGACGACGGGTGAGATAAGGATGTGAACGTGTGATTCCACCCAAGCTTTACCAAAGCGGATCCCCTCTTGATAGTATGGTGACTCCTACGAAACTAGTCCACCAACAACGAAATGAAGGAGCTACACCATCTTGAATTACAACACCGAGGGGAGGAAATCGTCTCATGCCAATGGATGAATCTCTGAAAGAACTAAACGCACACGATTAGTCCGCACAAGCATTGTCATCAATCACCAAAACATATTGGGGATAAATATGCCCTTACAGATATCCCTCTAATCCTCTAAGTGATTACGTGATCCATATCAACTACACCATGTCCGATCATCACGTGAGATGGAGTAGTTTCAACGGTGAACATCAATATGTTGATCATATCTACTATATGATTCACGCTCGACCTTTAGGTCTCCGTGTTCCAAGGCCATATCTGTTATATGCTAGGCTCGTCAAGTTTAACCTGAGTATTCCGCGTGTGCAACTGTTTTGCACCCGTTGTATTTGAACGTAGAGCCTATCACACCCGATCATCACGTGGTGTCTCAGCACGCAGAACTTTCGCAATGGTGCATACTCAGGAAGAACACTTTTACTATGATAATTTAGTGAGGGATCATCTTATAATGCTACCGTCAATCAAAGCAAGATAAGATGCATAAAAGATAAACATCACATGCAATCAATATAAGTGATATGATATGGCCATCATCATATTGTGCTTGTGATCTCCATCTTCGAAGCACCGTCATGATCACCATTGTCACCGGAGCGACACCTTGATCTCCATCGTAGCATCGTTGTCGTCTCGCCAATCTTATGCTTCTACGACTATCACTACCGCTTAGTGATAAAGTAAAGCATTACAGGGCGATTGCATTGCATACAATAAAGCGACAATTATATGGCTCCTGCCAGTTGCCGATAACTCTGTTACAAAACATGATCATCTCATACAATAAAATTTAGCATCATGTCTTGACCATATCACATCACAACATGCCCTGCAAAAACAAGTTAGACGTCCTCTACTTTGTTGTTGCAAGTTTTACGTGGCTGCTACCGGCTTAGCAAGAATCGTTCTTACCTACGCATCAAAACCACAACGATAGTTTGTCAAGTTGGTGCTGTTTTAACCTTCGCAAGGACCGGGCGTAGCCACACTCGGTTCAACTAAAGTTGGAGAAACTGACACCCGCCAGCCACCTGTGTGCAAAGCACGTTGGTAGAACCAGTCTCGCGTAAGCGTACGCGTAATGTCGGTCCGGGCCGCTTCATCCAACAATACCGCCAAACCAAAGTATGACATGCTGGTAAGCAGTATGACTTATATCGCCCACAACTCACTTGTGTTCTACTCGTGCATATGACATCTACGCATAAAACCTGGCTCGGATGCCAGTGTTGGGGAACGTAGTAATTTCAAAAAAAAATTTGTACGCACACGCAAGATCATGGTGATGCATAGCAATGAGAGGGGAGAGTGTTGTCCATGTACCCTCGTAGACCGATAGCGGAAGTGTTATAACAATGCGGTTGATGTAGTCGTACGTCTTCATGACCCGACCGATCAAGCACCGAAACTACGGCACCTCCGAGTTCTAGCATACGTTCAGCTTGATGACGATCCTCGGACTCCGATCCAGCAAAGTGTCAGGGAAGAGTTCTGTCAGCACGACAGCGTGGTGACGATCTTGATGTTCTACCGTCGCAGGGCTTCGCCTAAGCACCGCTACAGTATTATCGAGGTGGACTATGGTGGAGGGGGGCACCGCACACGGCTAAGAGATCCAAGGGATCAATTGTTGTGTCTATGGGGTGCCCCCCTCCTCCGTATATAAAGGAGTGGAGGAGGGGGGCGGCCAAGGGGGGTGCGCGCCCAAGGGGGGGAGTCCAACTCCCACCGGGAGTAGGACTCCCCCTTTTCCTATGAGGAGTAGGAGAGGGAAGGAAGAGGAAGGAGGGAGGAAGGAAAGGGGGGCCGGCCCCCTTCCCAATTCGGATTGGGCTTGGGGGGGTGCCCCCTCCCTTGCTCCTTTCCCCTCCTTTCCACTAAGGCCCAATAAGGCCCGTATACCTCCCGGGGGGTTCCGATAACCTCCCGGTGATCCGGTATTGTCCCAATCTCACCCGGAACCTTTCCGGTGTCCAAATATAATCATCCAATATATCGATCTTTATGTCTCGACCATTTCGAGACTCCTCGTCAAGTCCGTGATCATGTCCGGGACTCCGAACAACCTTCGGTACATCAAAATATATATAAACTCATAATGAAACTGTCATCGTAACGTTAAGCGTGCTTACCCTATGGGTTCGAGAACAATGTAGACATGACCGAGACACGTCTCCGGTCAATAACCAATAACGGAACCTGGATGCTCATATTGGCTCCCACATATTCTACAAAGATCTTTATCGGTCAAACCGCATAACAACATACATTGTTCCCTTTGTCATCGGTATGTTACTTGCCCGAGATTCGATTGTCGGTATCTCAATACCTAGTTCAATCTCGTTACCGGCAAGTCTCTTTACTCGTTCTGTAATACATCATCTCACAACTAACTCATTAGTTGCAATGCTTGCAAGGCTTAAGTGATGTGCATTACCGAGAGGGCCCAGATATACCTCTCCGACAATCGGAGTGACAAATCTTAATCTCGAAATACGCCAACCCAACATGTACCTTTGGAGACACCTGTAGAGCTCCTTTATAATCACCCAGTTACGTTGTGGCGTTTGGTAGCACACAAAGTGTTCCTCCGGTAAACGAGAGTTGCATAATCTCATAGTCATAGGAACATGTATAAGTCATGAAGAAAGCAATAGCAATATACTAAACGATCGTGTGCTAAGCTAACGGAATGGGTCATGTCAATCACATCATTCTTCTAATGATGTGATCCCGTTAATCAAATGACAACACATGTCTATGGTTAGGAAACATAACCATCTTTGATCAACAAGCTAGTCAAGTAGAGGCATACTAGTGACACTCTGTTTGTCTATGTATTCACACATGTATTATGTTTCCGGTTAATACAATTCTAGCATGAATAATAAACATTTATCATGATATAAGGAAATAAATAATAACTTTATTATTGCCTCTAGGGCATATTTCCTTCATTGAAGTTGATAAAGCCAAAGTTGATGCTATTGAAAATATGCCATGTCCCAAGGACATAAAAGGTATAAGAAGTTTCCTAGGTCATGCCGGTTTTTATAGGAGGTTCATTAAGGACTTTTCTAAAATCTCTAGGCCTATGACTATTTTATTGTAAAAAGATATTCCTTTTGTCTTTGATGATGATTGTGTAGAAGCGTTTGAAGTGCTTAAGAAAGCTTTGATCACTGCACCTATTGTTCAGCCACCTGATTGCAATTTACCTTCTGAAATTATGTGCGGTGCTAGTGATTATGCTGTAGGTTCTGTTTTAGGGCAAAGAGTTGATACGAAATTGAATGTTATCCAGTATGCTAGTGAGACTCTTGATACTGCCCAGAGAAATTATGCTACTACTGAAAAAGAGTTTTTAGCAGTTGTGTTTGCATGTGATAAGTTCAGACCTTATATTGTTGATTCCAAAGTTACTATTCACACTGATCATGCTGCTATTAAATATCTTATGGAAAAGAAAGATGCTAAGCCTAGACTCATTAGATGGGTTCTCTTGCTCCAAGAATTTGACTTGCATATTATTGATAGAAAGGGAGCTGAGAACCCCGTTGCAGATAACTTGTCTAGGTTAGAGAATGTTCTTGATGACCCACTGCCTATTAATGATAGCTTTTCTCATGAACAATTAGCGACCGTCAATGCTTCTCGTACTGCTCCTTGGTATGCTGATTATGCTAATTACATTGTTGCTAAATATTTACCGCCTAGTTTCACATACCAGCGAAAGAAAAAGTTCTTTTATGATTTAAGACATTACTTCTGGGATGATCCACACCTTTATAAAGAAGGAGTAGATGGTGTTATTAGACGTTGTGTGCCTCAGCATGAACAAGAACAGATTCTACGTAAGTGTCACTCTGAATCTTATGGAGGACACCACGCTGGAGATAGAACTGCACACAAGGTACTACAATCTGGTTTTTATTGGCCTACTCCCTTCAAAGATGCTCGTAAGTTTGTCTTATCTTGTGATGAATGTCAAAGAATAGGTAACATTAGTAGACGTCAAGAAATGCCTATGAATTATTCTCTTGTTATTGAACCGTTTGATGTTTGGGGCTTTGATTATATGGGACCTTTTCCTGCCTCTAATGGTTATACACATATTTTAGTTGTTGTTGATTACGTTACTAAGTGGGTAGAAGCTATTCCAACTAGTATTGCTGATCATAACACTTCTATTAAAATGCTTAAAGAAGTTATTTTTCCGATGTTTGGAGTCCCTAGATATCTTATGACTGATGGTGGTTCACATTTTATTCATGGTGCTTTCTGTAAGATGCTTGCTAAGTGTGATGTCAATCATAGAATAGCATCTCCTTATCATCCGCAGTCTAGTGGTCAAGTAGAGTTGAGCAATAGAGAGCTCAAATTAATTTTGCAAAAGACTGTGACTAGATCTAGAAAGAATTGGTCCAAAAAACTTGATGATGCATTATGGGCCTATAGAATTGCATACAAAAATCCTATGGGTATGTCTCCCTATAAGATGGTTTATGGAAAAGCGTGTCATTTACCCCTTGAACTTGAACATAAAGCATATTGGGTTATTAAAGAGCTCAATTATGACTTCAAGCTTGCCGGTGAGAAGAGGTTATTTGATATTAGCTCACTTGATGAATGGAGAACCCAAGCCTATGAGAATGCCAAGCTTTTCAAAGAAAAAGTCAAACACTGGCATGATAAGAGGATACAAAAGCGTGAGTTTAACGTAGGAGATTATGTGTTATTATTCAACTCTCATTTAAGATTTATTGCAGGAAAACTTCTCTCAAAATGGGAAGGTCCCTACGTTATCGAGGAGGTCTATCATTTTGGTGTCATAAAAATCAACAACTTCGAAGGCACAAATCCGAGGGTGGTAAACGGTCAAAGAATTAAACACTATATTTCAGGTAATCCTATCAATGTTGAAACTAATATTATTGAAACCGTAACCCCTGAGGAATACATAAGGGACACTTCCCAGAATGTTCCAGACTCCAAAAAGGCATAGGTATGTGGTACGGTAAGTAAACCGACTCCAAAACAACTCCAATGGCAATTTTTATCAGTTTTGGAATATTTAAGAATTTTAGGAAGAAAGAAGTAGTCCGAAAGGGACACGAGGCTCCCACGAGAGTGGAGGGCGCGCCCCCCTGTAGGGCACACCCCCCTGTCTCGTGGGCACCTCGTGTGCCTCCCGGACTCCGTTTTCTTGCACGTTATGTATTTTGGTCGGTAAAAATTCATTATATATACTCCTGAAGGTTTTGACCACCGTATCACGCAAATATCCTCTGTTTTCGTTTCGAGTTGTTCCTGTTGCAGAATTAAGCAAGATGTCTTCTCAGGAGTCAATTGGGGAGAGCCGGGTGTCTCACCCAACGCCAGGTCCAGGAGCGAATAGCGATGCCTACCACTTTGGATCATCAACGGAGGATGAGATGGAGGCTGATTTGAAAAGGATAGATGCCATGGAAGAAGATCAAGAAGTCACCTCTCATCTCCGAGCAGAATTCATGATGGGGGAACTACCGAGCGTGGCTATTCCAACTTCGGTCATCCCCTCCAACTCTAGATTTCTTTATTATGAAAATATGAAAAAGACTTTCACTTGTTCTCTAGCAGCTATGCAGCATCCTTGGGTAAAAGGAGCTTTGGCCGTTACGCGCAAGCTCCGTAAAGAAATTATGGATCTCAAACAACAAGTCGATAAGCTCGAGGAGGAGAACCGCATTCTGAAGGGCATCATCGCCAAGAAGATCATAACACCAACCGTGAAGAAGGAGAAATAATCACATGGGTATGGGCACCCCCTTGGCAACTGCCAAGCTTGGGGGAGGTGCCTCGGTATCGTATCACCATCACACTCCTATCTTTACCACTTTATTTAGTTCAATCCTTTTAGTAGTATCTTGATCTAGAAGTTTTGATATCAAGTAGTTTGAGTTTTGCTTTGTGATCTCTTTATGTAACCGAGTCCGTTAGCTATTTATAATAAAGATTAGTGTTGAGTCAAGGGCTTTGCTATGTGCTATGATCTTTAGAAAGTAGAAAGAATAAAAGAGTTCATATTGATCTTATGGATAGTGATAACTTCACACATAGAAAGTATGAGGCTTAAAAATTGTTGGGAGTTGATGAACGTAGCCTTGGTCATCGTTGCAATTAATAGGAAGTGATAAGGAAAGAGGAGTTCACATATAAATATATTATCTTGGACATCTTTTATGATTGTGAAGCACTCATTAAGTATGACATGCTAAAAGAGTTGATGTTGGACAGGGAAGACAACGTAATGGTTTATGTTTTCCGACATCTCAGTTAAAGTATATTGTCGTTGACCTTCCAAACATGTTGAGCTTGCCTTTCCCCCTCATGCTAGCCAAATTCCTTGCACCAAGTAGAGATACTACTTGTGCTTCCAATTACCCTTAAATCCAGTTTTGCCATGAGAGTCCACCATACCTACCTATGGACTGAGTAAGATCCTTCAAGTAAGTTGTCATCGGTGCAAGCAATAAAAATTGCTCTCTAATTATGTATGACTTATTAGTGCGGAGAAAATAAGCTTTGTACGAACTTTTTGTGGAAGTAATAAAAGTGATGGACTGCATAATAAAGGTCCACATACAAGGGGCAATATAAAGTGACATTCTTTTGCATTAAGATTTTATGCATCAACCCTAAACACGCATGACAACCTCTGCTTCCCTCTGCGAAGGGCCTATCTTTTACTTTATGTTTTTACTTTATGCTTGAGTCAAGGTGATCCTCACCTTTCCCTTTTTCATTTCATCCTTTGGCAAGCTCCTCGTGTTTGAAAGATCATGATATATATATATATATATCCAATTGGATGTAAATTAGCATGGGCTATTATTGTTGACATTACCTAAAGGTGAATACGTTGGGAGGCAACACAATAAGCCCCTATATTTCTCAGTGTCCGGCTGAAATTCTATAACCACAAGTATTGCGTGAGTGTTAGCAATTGTAGAAGACTACGAGATAGTTGAGTATGTGAGCTTGCTGAAAAGCTCTTTTATTGACTCTTTCTGATGTTACGATAAATTGCAATTGCTTCAATGACTGAGATTATAGTTTGTTAGTTCCCAATGAAGTTTTTGAACCATACTTGACATTGTGAATTGCTTGTTACTTGAGCATAGGAAATCATATGACAGAATCTATAATATGTTGCTGTTATTAGAATGATCATGATGCCCTCATGTCCGTATTTTATTTTTATCGACACCTCTATCTCTAAACATGTGGACATATTTTTCGATTTCGGCTTCCGCTTGAGGACAAGCAAGGTCTAAGCTTGGGGGAGTTGATACGTCCATTTTGCATCATGCTTTTATATCAATATTTATTGCATTACGGGCTATTACTACACATTATATCTCAATACTTATGGCTATTCTCTCTTATTTTACAAGGTTTACCATGAATAGGGGGAATGCCGGCAGCTGGAATTCTGGCTGGAAAAGGAGCAAACATTGGAAACCTATTCTACACAGCTCTAAAAGTCCTGAAACTCCACGAAACAACTTTTTGGAATTAATAAGAATTTTTTAGCGAAAGAAATAGGCCAGGGGGCCCACACCCTGTCCAGGAGACAGGGGGCGCCCCCCTATAGGGCGCGCCCCCCTATAGGGCGCGCCCCTTATCTCCTGGGCCCCCTGGTGGGCCTCCGGCGTCCATCTTATTCTATATCATCACATTTACCCTAAAAAATCGTGGGCAAGCTTACGGGACGAAACTCCGCCGCCACGAGGCGGAACCTTGGCGGAATCAATCTAGGGCTCTGGCGGAGCTGTTCTGCTGGGGACACTTCCCTCCGGGAGGGGGAAATCATCACCAACGTCATCATCAACGATCCTCTCATCGGGAGGGGGGCATTCTCCATCAACATCTTCACCAGCACCATCTCCTCTCAAAACCCTAGTTCATCTCTTGTATCCAATCTTGTATCAAAACCACAAATTGGTACCCGTGGGTTGCTAGTAGTGTTGATTACTCCTTGTAGTTGATGCTAATTGGTTTGTTTGGTGGAAGATCATATGTTCAGATCCTTTATGCATATTATTACTCCTCTGATTATGAACATGAATATGCTTTGTGAGTAGTTACGTTTGTTCCTGAGGACATGGGTGAAGTCTTGCTATTAGTAGTCATGTGAATTTGGTATTCGTTCGATATTTTGATGAGATGTATGTTGTCTTTTCCTCTAGTGGTGTTATGTGAACGTTGACTACATGACACTTCACCATTATTTGGGCCTAGAGGAAGGCATGGGGAAGTAATAAGTAGATGATGGGTTGCTAGAGTGACAGAAGCTTAAACCCTAGTTTATGCGTTGCTTCGTTAGGGGCTGTTATGGATCCATATGTCTAATGTTGTGGTTAGATTTACCTTAATACTTCTTTTGTAGTTGCGGATGCTTACAATAGGGGTTAATCATAAGTGGGATGCTTGTCCAAGTTAGGGCAGTGCCCAAGTTCCGGTCCACCCACATATCAAATTATCAAAGTACCGAACGCGAATCATATGAACGTGATGGAAACTAGCTTGACGATAATTCCCAATATGTCCTCGGGAGCTCCTTCATTATTATTAGAAATTGTCCAGGCTTATCCTTTGCTACACAAAGGATTGGGCCACCTTGCTGCACTTTATTTACTTTATTTACTTGTTGCTCATTACTATTTATCTTATCACAAAACTATCTATCATCTACTATTTCAGTGCTTGCAAAGAAAACCTTACTGAAAACCGCTTGTCATTTCCTTCTGCTCCTCGTTGGGTTCGACGCTCTTACTTATCGAAAGGACTATGATAGATCCCATACACTTGTGGGTCATGATTTCTCACCACTGTTCCAGATCATTGCGCCGCCAAGCAAGTCTTCTCCATCCCCCTTTCGGCGTGCACCAGGAGAAGGGACAGCAGGCCTCCGGAACCCCGCCTCTCGTGATCCTGTACGGGAGAGGGGCGATCAGGTTTTTGGGGAGTGCACTCACGTGACTGCTGGCAGCGATGACTTCGCGAATGACGACTTCTTCCCCGACCTCAGCAACCTCATCCTCGACGACATGGGCGACAACGTCAACACTGGCGGTGCTACTCCCGCTGCACCGTGGGTCATTCTATCCTTCCTGTTCGAGATCGTGGTAGAATTCATGTTTCTAGTATGTGCCCAAGATGTGATTTGTTCATCTACTATGCTAGTTCGCATGATTAGTTTAATCTTTGCTAGTGCTGTCATGATTTATCTTTTGTTTATTCAGATTAAAACTCGTAGTAATTTGCTCATATTTCCAACAACATCTTTAAAATGTATCAAATTGGCTTATACTCCCTCCGTCCGGAATTACTCGTCTAAAAAATGAATGTATCTAGATGTATTTTAGTTGTAGATACATCCATTTTTGTGACAAGTAATTCCGAACAGAGGGAGTACATGATCAAGAGAAGATATAACTAGATAACCAAGTATAATAACTAAACCCATGGGTTTAAATGTTGATGCACAAATCCAAGAAGAGGCGCGTGTTCTACCATGTCTCTATAGCTCATATGTTTGAGCCTCTGGTTTCATCAAGATGTGCCCCGTACGTCGTCGTTTGTGTGTAGACGTATGAGTGCATGAGCTTGGTGACAATCTTTAGGCCTTATTTGGCGCCAGTGGGTTGAAGGGGTTTCGATAGGATTTTCCTCGCGTGGGCCCAGAAACCCCCAGAAACCTCTTTGGTCCATTTGGTACAAGGGGTTTGTACGGGCCAATCCTCTATAATCCACGCGAAACCACGCGAACCACGCGACTCGAAACCCTCGTCCAGCGACTCAGTGAATCGCTCGTCCCATCGCACGCCGCCAGCGAGAGGAAGAGATGCCGCCGCCGCCACCACCGAGGGGAAGAGCCCCGCCGCCGCCACCGAGGGGAAGAGCCCCGCCGGCGAGAGGAGGAGCCCCCACGCCGCCGCCCGACTCTGCCCGACGCCCCGACGCCGCCCGACTCTGCCCGACACCGGCGTTACTCCTCCAACATACTGGCCTTCTCCCCGGTCCTAACCCTGTCCCCGGTGGTAAGTCATCGACGCCGGCGAGCTCGCCAAGAACGCTGTCCTCTTCTAGCCACTCATCGACCCTAACCCTACCCGACGAGATTGCCATGATTTTCTGATGGTGATGGTGATGGTCTGATGGATCTAGGAGGATTGACAGTTTGTAGCAATATTGTGTTTCTATAGAATGAGATGTTTATTTCATTTTATTTGAAATGGATGAGTGCTTTGCATATTTGTTAGGAGAGAATCCATGTTTCAAATGTCCATTGCCGGAGATGTCAAGATTTGTTAGTAGTTGATGCAAAGGAGGACTTGTTGGGTTGTGGTGAGGACCGACAGTCTTGTTCTTCAGTCTAATTTAGCGATAGTCATCTGAACTTGCAAATCTACAACACTTGCGACTAATGCTACTGTCTCTTCATTATTCCAAGAGTTTAGCAGTGAAATATGTTGTTTGGTATATAATCTTGTTGTTAGCTTGTTTGGAAGTTTGATAAAATGCATGGACCTTGCAGTATAGTGTTGCTTGATTATGTTGTCACAACTCACAACACGAGTATGCGATACAACAGGTTTAAGCTGATCTGCTTGCGCCAACTTGCAGTGAGAAGCCGTTTTAAGTTGTACTGTACTTCTTTGTTTCAGAATGTACTTGTTCCATCCATGTGCTGGACTCTAGAGTTTGGTTTAGAAAGCAGTACTTTAGTACTACTAGCAAAATCTTCCTTTTTGTGCAACTCGGCCTAAAAATGTCAGATAAATAAATAAGTTTGCCCAACAGGATTTCAACTATGAAGTCGGGTTTATGTTGTTGATATCTTTCTTGGAGACTGCATCCAGAGAGGCAGTGGAGGATGTATTATCTCATCTTCAGTAGCTGATCATTCATTACAGTTTCTTTGCAGTGCTCTTTCTAGCCAGCAAGGAAATAGTCCACATTGCGAGCTTCATTGAATAGTTGTTTGAATTTGAAGGAAACAAACATACATACATCCAGGGCAATATTTCATTGCGAGCTTTTAACACATTCTGAGAATTTTAGAAGTCCAGACGTATTCTAGTTAGTTTCAAATGTGTTTTGCTTCACTTCGGAAGATGGCAGTTGTTTGAATTTTAACTCTGCATTCTGCTTGAGATTTTTTGTTTGTTTGTTATGAACCTTGTGCTTTTGCCTTTTACGATTTCATTGAATTCACCATTGACCTAGGTCTTGGTTTAATTCCATCATCATGCTGTACATGTGTACTATTTTTTCTGTTTAATTCTTTTGATCGAGTGCCAACAGATAACAGGAGATGTACAGACTAAGGACGGAAAGTTTTTATTTGACCAGATAGGGTCCCTTCACACTGAATTTTGTTTTCAGCGGCAAGATCGCAGTGCGAGCTTTAATATCATTTACTCAAAAATTCAAAATACATCTAACCCTTGTACCAATCCATCTGTTTTTTATAGGGACCCGATCTCGCGGAAGACGGGTGACCACTTCGCTGCCACAAGTCTCCTTCACACCGTGTAGCCCGCAAACATGTCTCGGAGCATTTGCCGATCAAATTTATGTTGTATTGAACCGTTGACTTTTGTTAATCGAACATCTTGTATTTTTCATTTGGACCGTGGCATGTATGCATGTAACATTTCATTTGAACAGTTGATAGTACATGCAACAGATTATATGAGCCTTTTTGTTATTTTGCGTAATCTAGTTGCACCATTGTTGCAAGTACATTTATTCTATGAGCTTTTGAAGCTTTTGAAGTTGTAAAAATTGCACCTTTAATTATAGTATACTAATTTTGCAAACCCTCTGTATCAACCCCTGTGTACCAAATAGAAGGGCTATGTGAGGGGTTTGGGAGGATTTGGGAGGATTTCAGAGGATTGGGTGGAAGAGAGGGATTCACCAAATCCTCCAAAACCCTCTCCTCCCAAAACCTCTCAAATACTCTTCTACCAAACGAGGCCTTAGTGATAGCAACACCTCCGGTGTACGCATAGAAAGGTAAATATGTCCACCCAGTTTCAAATTGGCATGGATGGTCACATTTTCTTTTGATTTATTCCGTGCTTTTGGATTGGTCTCAAAGGTGCTCATGTTGATAGATTGTGTGTGCATGTCCACATGAGCGAGTGTGTGCGCGTGCATGGCGAAGTCTCCATAGTCCATACCATGTTTTTAAAAGAGTAAAATGCACCAGTAGTCATTGAACTTATCATGTCCGCTCACTTTGGTCATTGTACTTAAAAATACGGTCAATACGATCATTATATACGTGCTAAGATGATTATATGGTCACTGTGACAAGTCCGTATTCCATCCATTTGACTGGTCAAACAATCCACATGGCGTGCGGCCCTACCTGTCAGTGGGTGGAAGTAAGAAGTAGAGCGAAAATAAAAATTCTGCTGTAGGAATTAGAACCCCATACCTCGCGCTAACGTGCACGCAGGCTAACCAGCCGCTTCGGTTCGAATCTTGTGTGAAATTAGAGGAGAAAACCTTTTATATCTTCTAGTCATCCACGTGACAGCGTTGGGATATTTCCTTTTTGCGTATGTTCATATATAAGACCATTCTATTGATTTAGATGATAGTGCGTTTTACCGTACTAAATTGCACCATCCCAAATGTAATTTGGCTAACGTATATATTTCTGTTGATAGCATTTATAAGCATAATTTGGAGTACTTAACACGTGTATATTATTTTTATGCATTTAAACGTTTATTAATAAAAATTTATATAGACATATATTGACCATTTTGATAAGTACACTCCGCCATGATTAGCTACAAGATGACCGCACGCCAAATCCCTGGTCGTCTCGTGCTAAAAACAGAGCAACGACGCCCGCCAAATTTACTGGAGCTGCCGCTGTCACTGCGGCCGCGTCACTGTCGAGCCGCCGTTCACGCGTGCATATTGAACAAAAGAAATTGAAATGCTGATCCAATCTCGTTTTCTTGCGAGGGAAGTGCTAATGCAATTTTGGCCGTGAATCGAATGTACGAGTACACAGTACTGCCAAAACAACTTTTTAAATCCTAAAAAGCCCGACCACTGAAGCCGAAACGATTATGATTTAGTACATCCCAAATGGATCGCACGCAAAAGAAAAAGAAAGCAATGGCTGTCACGTGAATCCAGTAGGATATAAATGGTTTTTTGCTCAAGTTGGACAAGGCGGGAGACAGGTGAAGCTGGTTTCCCTGCTCGCCTGGTTTCGACTCCCCACAGGCGCATAATTTTATTTCCCCCTACTCCTTTCTTCCACCCACTGACAAATAAGGCCCACACAGTCAGAGAAAGAAAACTGACAAGGCCTTGTTTGACCGGTCAAATAGATGAAATACAAAGCTATACGATCTGGTAGTGACCGTATAATCACCTCAACACGTATATAGTGACAGTATTGGTCGTATTCTTAACTACAATGACCAAAGTGAGCGTATACGATAAGTTCAATGACCACTAGTGCATTTTATTTTTTTTAAAAGGCCATTCACGCCATGACGCACGGCGTGAGCATGAAAACGGCGCTGCACATGTTCGCTGCCGTCGACGGTCGCCCCGCCACGCGCTCCCGCCGCGGCGGTGCCGTCACCACGCGCCTTCCTCTCTTCTCTAGTCTAGCCCAGAAAGGCAGAAAACCGCACCGTGAAAGAGGACGCACGCGCCGCAGGGGCGGGAGGTTCCCGATCGGCAGGGTCAACGGCGGCGCGCTTGCCACTGCTACTAGTCCCATCCTTGCTTGCGCCGCAGGCCACGCGAACGCCAGCCCTGACGTAACGCGGATCGGAGAACCCCATGCCCACACCACCACAACGTGCGGTCGGCGTCTGCCTCCCATAAAAACTCCTCCAGAACCAGCCCGGCCTCTCCCCCCATCCCCCGCCCCCAAAAAACAATCGCGGCAGAGCCTACTCGTGTGACTACTCCTACCAATCCGCCCAGCAGAGCCGGCGCGGGGGGAACACGCACGCTCGCTCGCGCCGCGTTGCATGCGCCGGGCCGCCGCCGCCACCGCCACTAGGACCAGGATCGGGATGGCGGCGGAGGAGGTCAGGCAGGCGTCCGCGGCCGCCACGGCGGCCGAGGCCGCGTCCGCGTCGGTGCCGGCCCCCGCGGGCTCCCGGTGGGCGCGGGTCTGGCCCTCCGCGCTGCGCTGGATCCCCACCTCCACCGAACGCATCATCGCCGCCGAGAAGCGCCTCCTCTCCATCCTCAAGTCAGTACCCCTTCCCCCCTCCACCCTATCCCTCCCTCTCCAGGAGCACGATTAGTTGCTTTGGTCGACGATTACTAGTAGCACGTGGACGATTACTTGTTCCCGCGTCTTCAATCTACCATCCCACGATTCCTGAGAGTTGATTGACTTCCCCATGTATCCCAATTTTGGGGTTGCTCTACTTGCGGTCCTGTAATTCGCTAATCCCCCACCACGATTGACTGTTTGGAGCGTTGGGCGGGTGTGAAGTACTACAGCTGTCTGTTTGTGCTAAAAAACCATCTCGCCGGCTACTGATTCTGGAGCCAATTGTGATGTGGAACTTACTATAGTACCTTAAATCTGAGACCACATCAGAGCAGCGTCTCACTTTGGGATCACTAAAGCCTGGATTTATTATACTTAATTTGAACTGTTCGATTGTTGTGCATAACACTCAGTTTCGTTTAAGCATGGAATTGAGGGCTGTTATGTCTGCTGCTTAGTATCTATTTGGTCTCATGGTGCTCATGCATCGGTAACATATGTTGACATGTTGTATTTGTTAATGTTAGTGCTTTGGAAGCATTGTTGACCATTAGTTGGGTTTTTTCCATTGGTCTTCTTATACTGTTGAAAAAATATACACTGTTGAAAAAATATACTCATGAACTGCATAGTGTAGGGAAGAGAGAACTGTGTTTGTTGTCGATCTAGTCGTTCATTCCAATGCATGATAGCTTGGTCAATATATTGCTCTGTTTCGATTTGTGTAACAAGGCATTTAAAGAACATTTTCCGTTGTCTTAAGTCCTTAACTCCTCAAGGGATAATGATATGTGTTCATTCCAAGATATAACATTGTATTATAGTACTGACATGGGACATCCCCAGTTTTACGCTTTCTTGGCTTTTATAGATATTCCAGGTCTTCCTTTATTTATTGTATATAAGAGTTAAAAAAATTCATTTGTTCTGATACTTGACGTAACCTTTTATCTTTGCAGAACTGGGTATGTCCAAGAACAAGTCAACATTGGCTCTGCTCCACCTGGGTCAAAAGTAAAATGGTTTAGGTCATCAAGTGATGAGCCAAGGTTCATCAATACAGTGACATTTGATAGCAAGGAGAATGCTCCCACCCTTGTCATGGTCCATGGTTATGGTGCTTCACAGGGGTTCTTCTTTAGAAACTTTGATGCCCTTGCAAGCCGTTTCCGGGTGATTGCCATTGACCAGCTCGGGTAAGCTCTAAGAAAATCAAGATTACTATGACTTATATTCCTCAAGTGTGGTGATTGAAGTAATTATATTTCCATTCCTTTGTTCAATGTTTCTTAATTGTTACAATTGTCCTTGACACCTGTAGAAAAGGGATATTGGTCTGAACAGTTTTGTGCATTGCAACATTTGCACACAATGTGTCTGCATACCCACAAAATACTAGGATATGATTCCTGGCTTGTTCACATGCCACAAATCTAATTTTGATTGTTTACAATTATCGGTGTTAATGTTATTCGTTCTTGTAAATGAAGTAAAGAAAGAAAAATATTAGTGTAGATTCATTGATCGTAGAGTTCAAGAATGTCAGAAATTGAATGTTATCATAGTGTGAGTTAAGAGGAGTCATGCGCGTCCTTTTACCTATAGGTAAGGAAAATTAGTCTGACGATACACAAATGTTTGCCTACTCTTAGGATATGTGTCATGGATGAAAAAAACTGTTTCATACTGTTCTTGTAATTACTCCACATTCTTTGATGTCGCATATTGTTGAATTTTTCCTACCCTTTTGCAGTTGGGGTGGATCAAGCAGACCTGACTTTGACTGTAGAAGTACTGAAGGTTAGATACAGATACTTTATTTGTTGCATGGCTTTGTAAGGTACTCTTGATATGTTATTATGCTATTGGTTCCCCTCAACTGCCACTATCATGTCTGTTGTTGACCATGCCTTGGCATCAAATTTTATGGTGAAACATCCCCTTTTCTTCTGATTTTTGACAATCCTGCAAGCAATTGCTACTATCAGAAACCCATGTAGATTTGTTCCATCATATTGCTTTGTGATGTAGTTTCTGGTATATGCTTTTTTTTTTTAAACAATGAGTAACATGCTTCCTTACGTTTTTTATTTTTGTCAACTTTGTAAACAGAAACCGAGGCTTGGTTCATAGATTCTTTTGAGGAATGGCGCAAAGCAAAAAACCTTAGTAATTTTATATTGCTTGGTCATTCTTTCGGAGGATATGTTGCGGCAAAGTATGCCTTACAGGTATATTTATGATAAATTTAGCAAGTGAAGCTACTCGACTCATGCCTATGATTACTATTCTAAAATGTATGCTTTGTTTCAGCATCCTGAACATGTTCAGCACTTGATTTTGGTTGGTTCTGCTGGCTTTTCGTCAGAAACAGATCATAGTTCTGAGTGGTTAACCAAGTTCCGTGCAACGTGGAAAGGCATGCTAGTAAACCATCTTTGGGAGTCCAATTTTACTCCTCAAAGAATTGTGAGGTAAGGCTAGGGCTCCTTCTATTTGTATTTTCATTTTTTACCTAAAAATGCAAATGAAGACAAGATGGAAATCTAAGCCTCTCCACTTCATAGTTAGTAATCATCCACGTCTAGTTAAGTTTGCAAAGTGCATGTACCTTACAAAACAGAGCAATCCATCACTCCCGTTTTAACTGCTGGCATTATTATGTGGCCAGCTGTGATAGCCATATCAGACCAAACCTGCCAGCATGATTTTGTTAGGAAAACAGCAAAAGCAAAGTGAACGGAAGCTCCACAAATAAGCTGCACTACTATTTTTCTATCAAATAGAAAAGTACCAATTGTTCTCCAAAGTAACACAAATTAACAAAAATCGCAATCAAATTCCTTTTGCTGACTTAGAAGTCATTGAAGGCATCATATATACTCTGAACTGGCAGTCAGAGCTGGGGTTATAACAACCACGTCATGCTTCAGTCAGTTAAAATGAATGGAAGGACTGGATTGCTCCTTCTATCAAAGTAGATGAGTACTATGTTCAAATTGAAGTGCAGATAGCTGCAACAATGCGAAAGCAATCGAATTTCTGCTGTCTTTTTTTATAAATATGATTGAGTCTTTTTTTCCTTTGTAAGCTACCTCTTTGGTACCTTTTGTACTGACGTTCATTTATTTTACTTAAACAGAGGATTAGGTCCTTGGGGCCCAGATTTAGTTCGGAGATATACCACTGCTAGGTTTGGCTCACATTCAACAGGTGAATTACTAACAGAAAACGAGTCCTCCTTGCTGACAGGTAAACATTCGTTGTTACATTAATTCAATAAGTTCATTTTCTTGGATAATGCTTGTAACTGAACCTTATTGTTGTTTTCTTGTATATGAAGATTACATTTACCACACTTTAGCTGCCAAAGCTAGTGGAGAGCTGTGCTTAAAACATATATTTTCCTTGGGGGCATTTGCAAGGAAACCACTTCTGCACAGGTTAGCTCCTCCTCCTATTTAATTAGTTTCTTGGAACTGTTTCCCTGGTGATCTTAATAGCAGGCACAATAGTTATGTTTCTTAGTAATCATTAAGAATTTAACATAAGATCCCCTTCCATTATATTATCTAAAACTGTTTTTAAAAAGCGAAAAAGGAGTGTGTGGACCCAACTAGTTGAGGAAAATCCACTTTCATTGATTGCAGCTTTTAAATCTTTAGCGGACATGATAGTATTTGTTCTCATGTTCTTCCCTGACATACTTGTTAGTTTCTTCTCCCTTTATAGCATTAGTTAAGTACTCCCTTTGTAAACTAATATAAGACGGCTTATATTACTCAACTAGTACGTCTTATATTACTTTATTACAGGGGTAGTAGGTAACTATGGCTGCTAATAACCTCTTATTGTTTTCCATGCATAGATTCAAATTCCAGCATGGCTTATCTAGTGAAAAGTTGAACATCTGACTCTGCAATCCTGTCATGTATTCTGACATCAGTTCAGTAATGTCATCGATCCTGGATGCACTCTTTTACCAGATTGTAATTTCAAAAGCTTACAATATTCCTCACATGGTGCATGCTTGATAAGAATTTAGTACCAAGCTGATGCAGTTGAAGCACGCATTAGTTTGTACTCCCATGGCATCACATTACCCAATCTTGTTAGGACAGAAATTGCACGTCGAGAAACTACTTTAGTTGATAAAATTTGTTGGGGGGGAAGAGATCATCCTAATCTACACTATCCGTTTTAATCGTCCACTCTTTCTTCAAGAGAGTATTAGCTTATAACTAACTAACTATACTACCAATGTTCGTCCATATATTTAATATACATTATAAGGTAAATGATCTTGTAGATGCAGTAATTTATTGACCAGAAATACCAGATATAAGTGAATCATGCAGCATACATATATTTGTATTTTTCTCACTGGCCTATTAACTTGCAACAGTGCATCCGACTGGAAAGTGCCAACTACTTTCATATATGGTCATGACGATTGGATGAATTACCAAGGGGCGCAGCAAGCACGCAAGGACATGAAAGTTCCTTGCGAAATCATCAGAGTCCCACAGGTCAGTTTCCTTTCTGGCAGTACGTGTACAGCTAAAAGATTGTGATTGGTATTGACGACATATTGCATTAACGGCTATGCAGGGAGGACATTTTGTGTTTATAGATAACCCTGCGGGGTTCCACTCAGCCATCTTCTACGCGTGCCGGAAATTTTTATCTGGAGATGCAGGGGAGGGTCTCTCACTTCCTGATGGTTTGATATCTGCATGAGGCGTCATCTCGTGTAATCTCATACCGAGTAGCGGTATGGGCATAAACCAAACCTATACGATTATAGAAATGTTCAATGGCCGGTGTCACCAATTTGTTTTTGTATGTATGAATTGTGTGAATATGTCATTCATATGTGCTTGCGTACCAACAACACTAGTGAGACAATTATGTTTTTGTTGCGGGTTTAGATATAATTATGTCATATACTCTAGTCAGTTTTTAGGTCAAGTTACTGCGAGTGATGCTCTATATTCTTTCAGGGTCAACTTTATGTTTGCCTGCTACGAAACATCTTTACAGTATATAAACTGCGGTTGCACATTTCATGTCGAAGAAAAATCTGCGGTTGCACATTTCATGTTGAAAAAAAAACTGTGGTTGCACATTTGCTGCAGCCATTGCTGTCCTGTAGCCAGTATCCTCGATATATATATATATATATATATATATATATATATATATATATATATATATATATATATATATATATATATATATGTTTTGTGTATCTTACGACACTAATCCTACCAGACTATTTCGATACTAGTACGATCTACGATTAGTCTACAATTGCCATCATTGGTCATAGCAAAAACATTTCTGTCACTGTATTTTGTTACTATTAGGGATTAATTAAGGCATTGTTTGGTTAATCCCCACCATGAGGGGATTGGAGAGGATTGGAGGGGTTTGATGTAGATTTTGACTTGGTAGGGATTTAATCCTTGCCAATCTGCTTCAAACCCCTTGAAACCCTGTGGAACCGAACAAAGCCTAAGGATAATCTCCCCGGGGGTATATATTGTATGATCATCATCGATAATGAGAGTCACAGATTAATTTGCAATTGTCCTTCACACGTTACTAAGCTCAACGGCTTGCTGATTATGGTACTGAGAGTTTTTTCTTGTGTGGTGGTGGTATCTTAACTGTCAATGCTAAGTTGCTAAGAAAGAAAAGGCAGACGTGGTGTCTCTGAGCTTGAATTCAAATGAGCTCGGTGAACAGTAAATTCAGAAGATAAATAAAAATAAAATCAAAAAGTTCTGAATTTATTTTGAGACAAACATTGACAAACGTATTGAGTCATGAAATGACATTTGTAATCAAGGTCTTTTTCCCCTAGGGTTTCCTAGGGTCTCCCAACTCCTTCGGCAACCCCGCCGAAGTCCACACATATCGAGGCAAATCATTGCCGATCTCACGCCTGATCGGCGCGCAGGATCGCGTACGGGGTTTCTCGTCGCGCGTTGAACATGGAGAACGCAGGAGGATCGGGAGGAGCGGAGAACGAAGAGGAAAAGGAGAGGCTGGATATAGATCGGGAGGCATGTGACCCAGGCGATGGCCGGCGAACAGCCGGTGCAGTACAACAAGAGCCACCTGGAGAGGAGGACATGGAGGAGGAAGACGTCGAAGATCAGGAGGAAGAGGAAGATAGCGGATGGGATCACCTTGGTCCTGACCCAAACCTAGAGGATGCTTTCGAGGCTCTTAACCTACATGGAGAAGAAGAGGAGGATCTTGATCTCTCGGGGGAGGTAGAAGAGTTAATCAGAGAGTTCCGATGGCTATCCCTTTTTAGGGTTCATACTCATCGCCCGTTTAGCCATGTTGCATTACTGAATTCTATGAGGAACGCATGGATGTGTGCACAAGGAGTTACCTTCAACATCAAAGGCCCGAATTTGTTTTTGGCTCAGTGTCATTGCCTTGGAGACTGGAAGCGTGTAATGGAGGGGGGGGGGGGCTTGGCAGTTCAGAAGGGACCCGGTGGTGCTAGTTGAATACGATGGCTTTACTAATGTGTCAGACTATGCATTGAATCTGTACCCATTGTGGGCAAGAGTAAAGGGCTTGCCAGATGGCTTGACAAGGAAGAAGGAGCTCGCTGAGAAGGTAGCCAAAAGGTTGGGGAGCCTCCATTCACGGTGGTTGTCAATGAAGGAAGAATCAAGCCGTCGAGCTACTTGAGAGGGGGGGTGTTTGTTAATGTGAATAATCCGCTGGTTCGTTTTGTCCCTATTACACTCAAAGAAAGGAAGAAGTACCCGGTTTACTATGAAAAATTGCCAGATTTTTGCTTCTTTTGTGGATGCATGGGGCATGTGGTGGAGGAGTGTGGCGATGGGGTTCATGACCCACGTTCGTGTGAATGGGGAGATTGGCTACACTGGATTAGTGAGCCGGTTGGTAGTGGATCTAGAGGCGGTAGAGGGGGTTGGTCTGAAGCTGGTAGAGGGGGTGTAGGTGGAGGCAGTAGATGAGGAAGAAGAGGAGGAGGTGGTAGCAGTTCTAGGGGAGGTAGGACCAACCATGCAGGAGGTTGGGAGGAAGTTGGTGATGGCCATGACAATGTGGCAAGGCCGGAGCCAGCATTAGCTTTCATCGGAGGATCTATTGAAGAGGGTCGTCCCTCATTGCGGGGGACGGTAGTATTACGGTGAGAGGTCAGCCGGTGCCCGACCTAGTAGGAAAGGTGGCGGGTAGGGTATTGATGATAGAGCATGGGGGAGGAGCGGCAACCGACCCGAGTGCTAGCTCCTCGGTGTCGACCCCTGGTAAGGCCCCCGTTGTTAAAAGGAGGAAGCAGGGAGCGGAAGGAATAGAGGGATTAGAAGAGGACATGGACATCTCAAGAGAGGCGGCCTCCGTCATGGAGGACCGCCGAGCCCAATGAATTGCCTCAGTTGGAACTGCCGGGGTGGGGGGAATCCCCGGACAGTTCGAGAGTTAGCGACGGTGTGCCAGTCGCATTCCCCCATGTTCGTATTTTTGTGTGAAACGAGGCAGAAAGAGGCTAAGATGAGGAGACTTCGGAGCAGGTTGGGTCTGAAGGGTTTTTGCGGTGTGGATAGCAATGGCTTGAGTGGTGGGCTAGCTTTATATTGGCATGAAAACTGCATGGTGGATATATTGGACAAGGAGGACAGATACATTGATACCACTGTTCGGATTAGTGAGGGAGCAGCACCTTGGTGCATCACCTTGGCGCATCACCTTTGTATATGGAGAACCTCGCGTGGAGAATAGGCATCTCATGTGGTCTAAGCTACAACAGCTCAAATCTGTCAATGATATTCCTTGGTTAGTTATTGGTGACTTTAATGAGGCATTATGGGACTTTGAACACTTCTCCGCCACACCAAGGGCCGAAGCTCAAATGATCGCTTTCAGAGATGTGTTGGAGACGTGCAGATTGGTGGATCTAGGGTTTAAGGGTGTACCATTCACATATGATAACAAGAGAAGTGGCATGAACAATGTTCGGGTGCGGTTAGATCGTGCTATTGCTTCAAGTTCCTAGCGTAATATGTATGCGTTTGCATCTGTTGAGCATGTCTTGTCACCTTGCTCAGACCATGTTATGGTGATTCTGAAAGGAGAGAAAGATCCAGGACCGAGCCCCGTGAAGAACAGAAGGTGTGAATTTTTTTGGGAAAAAGATTCGTCTTTGCCAGATGTGATAAAAGAGGCGTGGGTAGCAGTTGGGCAGGTGCAGAATTTAGAGCAGCTGCAAAGGGCGCTGTCGACGACCTTGAGGTCGCTAAGAAGGTGGAGCAGGAAATTCGGTAATGTATCACGTGAAATTGCAAAGTCCCAAACTCAGCTAGAAGAGCTCATGCATATGAACGCTGACAGAGAGGACATCCAAAGAGTGACGGATAGAATGAACGAACTTTTGTATCAAGAGGAGATGATTTGGCTACAGCGATCTAGGATCTCTTGGCTGAAATAAGGTGATCGTAACACAAATTTTTTTCAGAGTAAAGCTATTTGGAGAGCTAGGAAAAATAAAATCCGGCAGCTTACTCACAACATAGGTGTTGTACATTCAGATTTGGCAGCTATGGGGAAGGTTGTGAATGATTATTTTCACACTATATTTGCTGCAGTTCCTTCACTTGATGCCGCACCTGTATTGGACCTGTTCGAGTCCTTGGTCTCTGAAGAGGATAACCGGAGACTGTGCGCTCCTTTTACTGACAAGGAAATTTCAGATGCTCTGTTTCAAATAGGGCCCTTGAAAGCACCGAGGCCGAACGTTTTTCCGGCTAGATTCTTTCAGAGGAATTGGAGCACCTTGAAGGATGGAGTCATTGCAGCGGTTAAGGATTTCTTCCAGACAGGGATTATGCCAGAGGGAGTTAACTCTACTTCCATTGTTCTTATTCCCAAAATTACTAACCCTGTCAGGATGTCTGGTTACAGGCCGATTAGCCTCTATAATGTTACTTTGATCTTGATTGAACAGAGTGCTTTTATTCCTGGCAGAATGATCACAGACAATGCATTGGTGGCCTTTGAGTGCATTCATTATACCAAGCAGGAAAAAGACCCTACAAAAAGTCTCTGTGCTTATAAGCTCGACCTCTCAAAGGCATATGATAGGGTGGATTGGGTTTTTCTGGAGCAGGTGATGCAAAAGTTGGGGTTCTCTCAGTGGTGGATTGACTGGATAATGTCTTGTGTCACATCGGTGAGGTATTCTGTTAAATTAAATGGGACCCTCTTGGATTCATTTGCACCGTCATGTGGGCTACGGCAGGGAGACCCTCTCTCACTATTTCTATTCTTATTTGTTGTTGATGGTTTGTCGGCTATCTTGAAGAGTAAAGTAGCTTCGGGAAGCATTACCCCAGTTAAGGTCTGCAGAAGGGCCCCGGGCATTTCACATTTGTTGTTTGCTGATGACACTATGTTATTTTTCGAAGCCTCAAGGGTTCAGGCAGAAAATGTGAAGTTGGCTCTAGATTTGTATGGTGCAGCGACGGGACAGAGCTTGAATTACAATAAATGTTCATTATTTTTTGGTAAAGCTTGTCCCACAATTGTACAAGACCAGGTGCGGGATGTTTTAGGGGTTACCAGTATGATCTTTGAAGAAAAATACCTTGGCCTCCCAACTCCGGAAGGACGTATGTCAAAGGGCAAATTTCAGAATTTACAGATGAGGCTTACTAAGAGACTTATTCAATGGGGTGATGGTTGGTTGGCTCAGCCCGGGAGAGAGGTATTGATCAAGTCTGTGGCTCAGGCTCTCCCTACTTACATTATGGTTGTGTTTAAACTGCCCTTCTCAGTATGTGATGATCTGACGAGAATGTGCAGAAACTTCTATTGGGGATCTGAGAAGGGGAAGAGGAAGGTTCATTGGAAAGCATGGGACCATCTGTTGCAACCCAAAGATAGAGGGGGTGTTGGCTTCCGGGATCTCCGTTTGTTTAACCAGGCCCTACTTGCTCGTCAAGCGTGGCGATTGATAGATAGGCCGGACAGTCTTTGTGCACAACTTCTTAAAGCGAAATACTACCTGGCTGGTAAACTTGAGGACACGGTGTTCACGGGCAATGCGTCATCTTCTTGGCAAGCAATCAGTTATGGTTTGGACCTCCTTAAGAAGGGTTTGGTCTGGCAGGTCGGGAATGGCAGGAGTATCCGAATTTGACGAGATAATTGGATCCCACGCCCCTTCTCGTATAAACCAATCTCCCCCAAGGCGTATGCCGCATACGTTGTTTCGGATCTTTTGGATGACAATGGAGCATGGAAAGTTGGGTTGCTGCAGCAGTATTTCATGCAAGCGGATGTGGACGAAATTATCAAAATTAGGGTCACAGAGGCTAGAGGAGGATGTCATTGCATGGGGACCTGGGAGACTTGGTATGTTCACTGTTAAGAGCGCGTATCAGCTAGCTTTCGATGAGCAGCACAGAACCAATATGGCGGGATCTAGTTCTTCCCCGATGGAGCTAGAACTTGCTGGAGTATGATTTGGCGATGTGGTGTTCCACCAACTGTCAAAAACTTTGCTTGGCGGCTTGCCACGTACACGCTTCCAACTTGGAAAAATAAGCAGAAGAGAGGACTCGAGATTACCAGCATTTGTCCAGTTTGTGGGTTGGAGGAGGAGGATAATTACCACCCATTTATGATATGTCAGCTCGGCTGGGACCTGTACAATGCCATGGCAAAAAACTGGCGGCTACCAAGCCCTGAGAATGTAACCAGGTGCGGGAAGGAGTGGCTGCTGATCGCCCTTGCTTCTTTGAATGAGGTAGAAAGGTGCATGATGTTGATGACCCTATGGAGATGCTGCCATGTTAGGAATGAGGTGACCCATGAGAAACCCGCTCCTCCTTTAGATGTTTCGATCAGATTCCTTCAAGGCTATATGGTGTCCCTTCTGGCTATTAAATGCAACACTCATATTGATCCAGAGAAAGGGAAATCATACATCTCCTTGGCCCCTGGTAGAAGGAAAGAGAGGAGCACCGAACCTGTGCGCGTATGGGCAAAACCAAAGGAAGGTTGGGTAAAATTGAATACGGATGGATCTTTTGTGAATAGCAATGAGGCGGGGGCCGGAATGATTCTTTGTAATGATCGAGGGGAGATCATCTTCTCAGCGTGTAGGGCGCTCTACTCGTGCAGGGAAGCGCTAGAGGCGGAGTTATGTGCATGCATGGAGGGTCTGTCATTGGCTATACAACGATCAGAGCTTCCCATTGAGCTGGAGTTGGACGCGCAAGTTGCTATGTCTATGATCATATGTGAGGGAACTAATCGATCTGTTTATGCAGCCCTAGTGAAGGAGATTAGACATCTTTTGAGTCTTCGTCGTACTTGTATTACTCTTGTATCTAGATCTCAAAATAAGGCTAGTGATAGCCTAGCTACTTTTGGTAGAGGACAGGGTAGAACTATGACCTGGCTAGGTTCCGGGCCGCCGGAGACCTTGGTTATCTCGCATGATGATTGTAATCCCGTGACTTTTGAGTAATACAAGTATTTATCCCGCAAATAAAAAAATAAAAAATGAAATGACATTTGTGGAAGTCATGGAAAAAATATCAATGCACCAAAAATGTTATTTTTCGAAAGCATTTTGAAGTGCTGATTTTATTTTCTTTGCCATGACTTCTACAAATGTCATTTCATTTTACAGGCACTTGAAAAATTCGCCAAAGTTCGTCACAAAAAATTTCAAATTTTTCTTCTTATATTTTTTGGATTTTACTATTCATCACGAGCTCAATTGAGCTGGCGAGCAGAAGATGACTTTCGAGAAAAACTCACTAGTCCATTCAGCGCCAGCGAGCGAGCGTGCCGCTCTTTCGCGGCATCGCCTGCGCCATTTGATGAGCCTAAACCCACAGGCGGGCCGCGCCGCGGCACGCGCGGCAGAGCATGGAGCCATCGCCGGCCTGGCCGCCGCCACCTCCAGGATCGCCTCCCACGGCCGCGCCGGCGACGCCGCCGCGGCGCGCGCCGTGTTCGACGCGATGCCCCGCCGCGACGCCGTCGCCTGGAACGCCATGCTCACCGCCTACGCCCGCGCCGGCCAGCCGCGCGCGGCCCTCGCGCTTTTCGCCGGCATGGGCACGCTGGACGCCTTCTCCATCACCGCAGCGCTCTCCGCGGCGGCGGCCCTCCGCTCGCCCGGCGCCGGCGCGCAGCTCCACGCCCGACTCCTCCGCATCGGCCTGCGCGCGCCGCTCCCCGTCGGCAACGCGCTCGTCGCCATGTACGCCAGGTGCGCCCGCGCGGACGACGCCGCGCGCGCCTTCCGGGAGATGCGCGACCGCAACGCGCTGTCCTGGTGCTCGCTCCTCCACGCCTACGTCGCCTCGGGCCGCATGGCGCTCGCGCGCGAGCTGTTCGACGAAATGCCCGCTGGAAGCATTAGCAGTGTTGCCTGGAACACGCTGCTCACGGGGTATTCCCGCGGTGGCAATGCCAAGCAGTGTCTGCTTCTGTTCAACGAGATGCGGGTTTCCGGACTGTCTTGCGACGATGCAACGCTCTGCATTCTGATCGACGCTTGCACGGAGCTGCGCTACCCATCCACCGGCGTTGCAGTCCACAAGATCGTTGTGCAGAGTGGCTGGAATGCAATCCCCGAAGTCAATAACTCACTTATTTCCTTCTACAGTAAGTTCAGCTTGCTAGATCAGGCCGTCAAGATCTTCGAGTCTATGGAGAGTAGAACCGTTGTGTCCTGGAATTCACTGATCGATGCATACACAAGGCTTGGCCACATTGAACAAGCTGCTGCTCTGTTTCAAAGTGCTCCTGAGACCAATGACATCTCCTGGACTTCGATGATTGGAGGTTTTGCGAGGAATGGCTATGCAGATGAGGCCCTTGCACTATTTGTCAAGATGTTGGCACACAAGCATATCCGTCCCGATGATTTCACTTTTGGGGCCGTGCTTCATGCTTGTGCTACCGCTGCTTCTCTGGCCAGTGGAAGGATGATCCATGCCTGTGCATTCCAAAGTGGTTTTGCTTCATACTTGTATGTGGCCAACAGCTTGATGGACATGTACGCCAAGTGTGGCGATGTCGAGGCTGCAGGCAATGTGTTCCATGCCATTCTTCAGAAGGACTCTGTCTCATGGAACACCATGCTGTTTGGGTTCGCGATAAATGGATGGGCAAAGGAAGCATTTACTGTGTATGAAAGGATGTTGTCCCACGATGTTTGCCCTGATGAAGTCACGTTCACAGGCCTGCTCACAGCCTGCAGCCATTCTGGGCTCCTGGAGCAAGGGAGAACCTATTTTGAGTCGATGGTGTCTGTCCATGGACTGAAGCCAACACCAGAGCATCTAGCTTGCATTCTCGACATGTATGCTAGATCAGGTAACATTGCAAAAGCCATTGAGATGCTGGACCAATACTCTGAAACAGTTCATACGCATAGCAGCGATATGCGCGAGTCTCTGCTTAGTGCCTACTCATCAGTTGACCTGGACGCAAGAATCGGAAGGAAGGTGGGGAGCAGAATGGTGTCAACGGAGCCTGTGAGAGACACTGGCTATGTGGTGCTGTCCAACTTGTTGTGCGCCACTGGACAGTGGAAGGAAGCCGAGGGGGTGAGAAGGGCCATGGCAGAGCATGGTGTCAAGAAGTCTCCTGGCTGTAGCTGGATCCACGTGAAGGGTGCTGCTAAGGTGTTTGCATCAGGTGGGCAGGAACTTGATCCATCAGATAGAATATGCGATATCATTCAGTTGTTGGATGAAGAAATGAGAAATACTATGTGTTGCGGTGCATAATTATTATCATTCGGTTTTGCGCGGCACCTTTGATGTGTGGAATTCATCAGAGAATCACATATTGGTTAGCCATGCTCAAATATTACATGCAGGAATTGCCGTAGTAAGATGACCGGCGGCATGAAATCGAAGATGATTAGAACAGCAGCGAAAAGAAAAACGCCTAGAACGCACTGAAGCGCAGGTTGCAGTTCAGAGTGGCTGAAACACACGGCGTCTACACTGAAAAGATTGAAGAACACGTGGTTTCCAGTTTAAAAGACTAAGGATATATTTTCTGTCCTTACGGGTGATCCAATGAGTATAGGACAACCGTAGTGTCAAAATGTGAGCTAGTCAGCAGCCAAAAAGGAGATTTTCTTCTCAGTGCTCAAAACTCAAAAGACATCCATTGCAAGTCTCTGATAAATCTCTATACCAAACTTCAGTATCTGTGCAGAATTCACAGGTGTGTTGCTGGAAACCGACTCTCCTGGTCTGGGCAAAAAGCAACGTTCGGTGCTTCCTTCGTCGCTGACACAGGAGTTGCAAACGTGGAAGGATACTCATTTGCCGGCCCCTATATGTATTATGGTATTGTACATTTGAGTCTATTTATCATTGTTTGGCTACAACTTTGATAGGGCAGTTTTGGAGCGATATAGGACATGCGTCTGCGATGCGGGCTTGCTCTTGCTTGGGGGTAGTAGTGTTATGTGAGCGTTTTATACTAGCCATGTCAGAGATGGATTTGTGTAAATCATCAAATAGGGTGCTGATTTTTGGCTTGTCGGTGTGCCAGATCCATTTTGTAAGGATTAAACCCATCTGGCCTGTACTAGCAGTCGGATTCATGCCCTAAAAGGTGTAATTATTCCTAGACGGAGAAGCACTGAAGGTGATGAATTATTCTTTCAGTGGAAGGTGACATTACCGTCGATAGTGCACTGTCTTGTAAGAAGATTTATGTTTTTAGTGATGTTCTTGTCAATAATGAGCCACCTGTGGTGATATTTTTTTCGGAGGGCTGTGGTGACTTTGTCAATTTTAAGACCCAAAATTCTG
Organism: Triticum dicoccoides; assembly: GCF_002162155.2. NCBI lineage: Eukaryota > Viridiplantae > Streptophyta > Magnoliopsida > Poales > Poaceae > Triticum > Triticum dicoccoides. The sequence goes on from NC_041389.1 coordinate 504,057,714, forward strand.
TGTGCCTATTAGTTGACCAACTAGAGTTGATAAGAAGCCATTGGTATGCCAAAAGTTGGCAACCATCCAAAATAAGACCAAAGTTTTGGTCATGATAAAAATTGATAAGGTGCATATTGGCAACTCACTAAACCAAAGGTACACATACTGCTGAAATTTGGGATGGGTTTGAGGCTCATATAGCAATTTCTAAAAATCTCTAAGGGCCCATGTGGGTTTATTGGCACTAGGTGTAGTGGGAAGTTTAGTCCCACCCTGAAAGTGGAAGAGGAGTTGGACCTCCTTATAAGGGTGATGATTTATTCGTGTACCTCGTGGATGATACTCCCACTTCTATTTCAGAAGTGTATGCCTCTCCAGAAGCTGACTACTGGAACGATGCGGTCTGTAGCGAGATGGATTCCATCATGGCTAACGGGACATGAGAGATCACTGAGCGTCCCTATGGTTGTAAACCATTGGGATGTAAGTGGATGTTCAAAAGGAAGCTAGGCCCGATGGTACGATTGAAAAGTACAAGGCTAGGCTTGTGGCCAAGGGCTATGACCAGAAAGAAGAGGAAGATTTTTTCGATACTTATTCACAATGTGGCTAGACTGACTACCATTCGAGTATTACTCTAGTTGGCAGCCTCGCATGGTCTTCTCGTCCACCAGATGGATGTTAAGACGGCTTTTCTGAATGGAGAGCTAAACGAGGAAATCTACATGCAACAGCCAGATGGCTTTGTGATAGATGGTCAGGAAAGAAAGGTGTGTAGGTTGCTGAAATCTTTATATGGCCTGAAGCAAGCACCTAAGCAATGGCATGATAAGTTTAATAGAACTCTGACATTTGTTGGCTTCATTGTTAATGAAGCTGACAAATGTGTATACTATCGCCATGGTGGGGGCGAAGGAGTTATACTGTGCTTGTATGTTGGTGACATACTGATATTCGGAACCAACCTCAAAGTCATTGAGGAGGTCAAGTCGTTTCTGTCTCAGAACTTTCCGATGAAGGACCTTGGTGTGGTTGATGTTATCTTGAACATCAAGCTACTGAGAGATAATGAGAGTGGTATCATACTTCTGCAATCCCATTATGTTGAGAAGGTGTTGAGTCTTTTTGGATATTCGGACTACACACCATCTCAAACACCATATGATCCAAGCGTGTTAATTTGAAAGTTCGAAGGCACGACTAAAGATCAACAGAGATACTCTCAAATCATTGGTTCACTCATGTACCTAGCGAGCGCAACGAGGCCTGACATCACATTTGCTGTGAGCAAACAGAGCCGATTTGTTTCCAAACCGGGTGATGTACATTGGCATGTTGTTGAGAGAGTTATGCGCTATCTAAAAGGTACGATGAACTATGGACTTCACTATACTGGATACCCGTCGGTACTTGAAGGGTATAGTGATGCGAATTGAATCTCTGATGCTGATGAGATGAAGGCCACAACTGGGTATATGTTTACTCTTGGAGGTGGCGCGGTTTCCTAGAAGTCTTGCAAGCAAACGATCTTAACGAGATCGACAATGGAAGCAGAATTAACAGCATTAGACACATCTGGTGTCAAAGCAGGATGGCTTCGAGATCTTTTGATGGACTTGTCATTGGTTGATAAACCGGTTCTGACTATCATTATGAACTGTGGCAATCAGACTGTCATCACCAAGGTGAAGAGTTCAAAGGACAACATGAAGTCCAACAAACACATAAGAATGAGATTAAAAGCTGTCAGAAAATTAAGAAACTCCGGAGTGATAGCGTTCGAGTATGTCCATACGGCTAAGAATCTAGCAGATCCCTTTACAAAAGGGCTATCATGTGTTGTGATAGATAGTGCGTCGAGGGAGATGGGTATGAGACCCATATGAGTTGCCATGGTGGTAACCCAACCTATGTGATCGGAGATCCCGTGAAGTAGGACCTGGGAAAACAAGCCAGTGGTGAACCGAGGAGAGTAACCACACTAACCCACTCCATTGGAGATGCAATACTCTCTATACGGTATTGTAGGACGACTATTTGTCTTAATGTGTTCCATAGCTTATGTAAGCAATATGCTATCCTACAGAGCGATCTTTAGAGGAACATACCTATGTGAGCCCGACTGCTGGTCACAGTCTATGAGATTGAGGTGATCTCTAGTAAGCTCATGAATAGGTCAGGAGTGTGACTTATATGCTTCACCCGAGGGGTCAGTCTTCGGCAGCCTAGTACTAGTAAGACATGTGGTGAAGCTTGATAACCCACAAGTATAGGGGATCGTAACAGTTTTCGAAGGTAGAGTATTCAACCCAAATTTATTGATTCGACACAAGGGGAGCCAAAGAATATTCTCAAGTATTGGTAGCTGAGTTGTCAATTCAACCACACATGGAAACTTAGTATCTGCAGCAAAGTGTTTAGTAGCAAAGTAATATGATAGTGGTGGTAACGGTAACAAAAGTAAAGACAGCAAAAGTAATGTTTTTGGTATTTTGTAGTGATTGTAACAGTAGCAACGGAAAAGTAAGTAAGCGAGAACCAGTATATGGAAAACTCGTAGGCACCGGATTAGTGATGGATAATTATGCCGGATGTGGTTCATCATGTAACAGTCATAACATAGGGTGACACAGAACTAGCTCCAGTTCATCAATGTAATGTAGGCATGTATTCCATATATAGTCATACGTGCTTATGGAAAAGAACTTGCATGACATTTTTTGTCCTACCCTCCCGTGGCAGCGGGGTCCTATTGGAAACTAAGGGATATTAAGGCCTCCTTTTAATAGAGAACTGGAACAAAGCATTATCACATAGTGAATACATGAACTCCTCAAACTATGGTCATCACCGGGAGTGATCCCGATTATTGTCACTTCGGGGTTGCCGGATCATAACACATAGTAGGTGACTATAGACTTGCAAGATAGGATCAAGAACACACATATATTCATGAAAACATAATAGGTTCAGATCTGAAATCATGGCACTCGGGCCCTAGTGACAAGCATTAAGCATAGCAAAGTCATAGCAACATCAATCTCAGAACATAATGGATATTAGGGATCAAACCCTAACAAAACTAACTCGATTACATGATAAATCTCATCCAACCCATCACCGTCCAGCAAGCCTACGATGCAATTACTCACGCACAGCGGTGAGCATCATGAAATTGGTGATGGAGGATGGTTGATGATGAGGACAACGACGAATCCCCCTCTCTGGAGCCCTGAACGGACTCCAGATCAGCCCTCCCGAGAGAGATTAGGGCTTGGCGGCGGCTCCGTATCGTAAAATGCGATGATTTCTTCTCTCTGATTTTTTCTCCCCGAAAGCCAATATATGGAGTTGGAGTTGGCGTCGGAGGGCCACCAGGGGGCCCACGAGGTAGGGGGCGCGCCCAGGGGGGGCGCCCCCCACCCTCGTGAGCAGGGTGTGGGCCCCCTGGTCTTCATATTTTGCGAGGATTTTTCTTTATTTTTTCTAAGGTGTTCCGTGGAGTTTCAGGACATTCCGAGAACTTTTATTTTCTGCACATAAAACAACACCGTGGCAGTTCTGCTGAAAACAGCGTCAGTCCGGGTTAGTTCCATTCAAATCATTAGAGTCCAAAACAAGGGCAAAAGTGTTTGGAAAAGTAGATACGACGGAGACGTATCAAAGCTTCTTTATGCCAAATTGACAATTCAAGGCATAGTCCATTGTTCAGTAGTGAAAGAGTGTAGCTACTTGCTCCAGGTGAAGCTCAACCTTAACAGGTCTTCACTGAAACACTAGTATATCAAAACATCAATTGAAACAGAGGACACAATGGGCCCTCGAGATCTGATGGGGGATTACTGAAATTTGGGATGGGGTTTAGGCCCATATAGCAATTTCTGGAAATCTCTAAGGGCCCATGTGAGTTGATTAGCACTAGGTGTAGTGGGAAGTTTAGTCCCACCCCGGAAGTGGAAGAGGAGTCGGACCTCCTTATAAGGGTTTCTCTTCTACATGCTATTGGAGCTTGAGAAGAGAAGAGGCCATCGCGCACTCCTCCGCCGCCGCCCGCCTCGTCACGATGCGCCGTGGGTTGCAGGAATGAGCCGAGCTGAGCTCACACCTACGCGCTTATTTTTTGCCAGTAACGGAGAGTTTCTGACAGCTGGGCCATGATCTGAGACGTCGGATCATGGGCTGTCACGGACTCGGACGTGGGTCGAGCCCACGTCTCTCCACGCGGCTGCACCTATATAAGTGTGCGGTGTCTCCTAACCCTAGTTGCCACGAACAGATCACATCTGCTCCCACGCGAACCGCCCACGTCGTTCCTTTGTTGTTGCTGCCGCCGGTGACTCCATCCTGTCCGCCGCGTACACGGTCGACGGGAGAGCAGGTCTCCTAAACCCCATCTCTCCGGTTCCTGTACGGGAGAGAGGCGAATATGTTTTTGGGAAGCGACTACATGACTGCTCGCCTCCGTTCCACTACTTCCTCTATGTCCGCGTCGTCTTCGTCATCACCATGTCCACCGACGCCGAACTTATCACCGCCGAGAAGATCGTGGCTGACAAGAAGGCCGCCGAGGATACCGCTGCTGCTGTCACCACCGGCGTGGCTTCTGCCTGGCCTACTGGAGGGCATAACACGTTTATCCCGTTTCTGTTTATTTTCGTATTAGTAGTACTAGCAGTATGTGTAGATTTGTCTACTGTTTGCTTAGTACGTACATGTTTAAATCGAGTCAGTATGTCATCAATTCAGTCAATGTCATGCTAGTGATTTATCTATGGATTAATTTAGACGAAAAATTACCTATTTACTCAGCACATACGCTTCTTTCTCCTATAATTTATTTACATTGTTACACCAAACTTTCGTTTGGCTCAGTTCTCTCTCCCCGGACTCTAAAAGCAGTTCGTAACACTTTAGGCTTCTTCTTTACTTGTGGTGGAACTAGCCTACCGGAGTTAAAGCATAAATTTAGTATGGATGCTTTGTTCTTTTGATTCTATTTTAGATTTTCTGTTAATGTTCACTTAATGAGAGAAGATGTTCATGTCAAGACACCTATAATGACTTTAATGATCTAAATACTCTTATATTTCTTTACAAAGAAAGTATTTATATTTCTAGAAAGGACTTCAATATAGAGAGTATCACACATGTTTTCAGGCTATATTACAGAAAAGTGCCATTGTATACACGGAGTCGTTTGCTCGAGATGGTGTGTGAGAGAAAACATTTGTGTCCTCTCATGCATTGAAAGCAAATGATGCGCCTCCCGGGATTGCCACACCATCACCGATTTGAGATTTGCCGGCGGGAAAACAAAGGAAAGTACTTCCTAAAAAAACACTCTCGTCCATGTAAAAGACTACTTTTCCACCGGGTCTTTCGATACAGTATAGACGCAAGTGCTCACACATGCACGCATACGTTCACCTCTATGAACGCACACACGCACATCATACCCCTATGAACACTTTTGAGAGACTGGGTCCGCATATCATCTTAAGATAAGTCATCGTAGATACCTCATCATCGACTGGAACATCTCTTTCCACTAAAATCACATTGCCGAAAATCTTAAAATAAATTAAAAATAATGCGAACACTAGGACTTGAACGTGGTTTAGGCCCTCTATGTGGTTGGACGTTCGCCTCCTTCCACGGTTGACTGGTTTTGACTGAGCGTTACATGCCACGTCATCGGGTTCACCTCACCAAGACAAGTCCCGTCTCCCGAGCCCGAACCAATCCGTCCCGTGAGAGGAGCGCCGCCACTGCCCTCCGCCGCCGGCTGACCCTCCCCGCCGCCCGCTTCCCCGCCTCCTTACCCCGCCCTCTCCCGCAGCCCCCCTTCTCTCATCCCCTCCTCTCCGCACCGCCCCATCGCCCCGGTCCCGCCGCCCCGCCCCACCCACCCAATCCTAAACCCTAGGCCTCTCCCCCCACAAACCCTAGGAAGGACCAGGTCTCGCCGGAGCCGCCCGGCCGGGGCGCGGCGGAAGCGGAGCCCCGGAGGCCCTCTGCGGAGGAGAAGAGATCTAGGAGGCCCAGCGGGGCAGCAAAGGAGCGGGCAAGATGAGGATCATGATTAAGGGCGGGGTGTGGAAGAACACCGAGGATGAGATCCTCAAGGCGGCCGTGATGAAGTACGGTAAGAACCAGTGGGCGCGCATCTCCTCGCTGCTCGTCCGCAAGTCCGCCAAGCAGTGCAAGGCCCGCTGGTACGAGTGGCTCGACCCCTCCATCAAGAAGGTAACGCGACTGCCCAGCCACCCTAAATCCCTAATCCTCTGTCGTAGATTTTGGCGATGGCTAGTATTTCGTTAGCAAGTGAACTGCGATGATGCTGTTATGAAAGGACTGTAGAGGCTCTGTAACTGTGATGCGGAGCGAGTAGAAATTAGAGGATCCGTGATTATCATGTGGTGTTTTGAAAATGCTGCGCCATGTACAGTTTTGAGGAATTGCTATTTGGTTTGTACTATCTAGTGTACATTTTTCGTTGTAAATTGCTGTACATGTTTTTGAAATGCTCATATTTAACAACCTACATATTGGTTTTGAGGTTATGTTATTCTTTCTTCATGCTATACCATGGTAAAATCCAATGCACTGATTGTGACATGTACGTTATTGAATGACCAACTTCCACCAGCGGAGCTGACTAATTGTCTTTGTGCACTGGAATGTTCTTGTTAGAAAGGGTAATATAATGAACACATTATGTCATCTTTGTGTTGCCGTCGTATACTTATTTTTTGGTTATGATTATTATGGCTTGCATGATGTTATGCTATTAACACTTTTGTTGAGAACTCTAAATTGGATTCTTAATGCTTCATTAGCATTGTCATCTAATTCTAAAACTTAAGCGTCTAATTAGAACCAAATAAACTTAACTGAACTGTACTTTCAGTTTGTGTGATTCACATTCTAATTGAATTCACTTGTCCAAAATAACTGTCAATCTTTACCTGTCATATGATGCTTAATGATTCTTTTAATTGGTTATATCTGCTATATTATGACATAGACCTGCTCCATTTTCAGTTTTCAGCTGTCTTTGTAATATAGAGGTTCTGTCATTTATATCACTTAACTAACCTGTGTCCATTGACCAGACTGAGTGGACAAGGGAAGAGGATGAGAAGCTGCTCCATCTTGCTAAGCTCATGCCTACTCAGTGGAGGACTATTGCACCTATTGTGGGTCGAACACCATCCCAGTGTCTCGAGCGATATGAAAAATTGCTTGATGCTGCCTGTGCAAAGGATGAGAATTATGAGCCTAATGATGACCCAAGAAAGTTGCGACCTGGGGAGATTGATCCAAACCCTGAGTCAAAACCTGCACGTCCAGATCCTGTTGACATGGACGAAGATGAAAAGGAAATGCTTTCTGAGGCAAGGGCTCGCTTAGCTAACACCAGGGGTAAAAAGGCAAAACGGAAGGCAAGAGAGAAACAACTTGAAGAGGCGAGGCGGCTTGCATCACTGCAAAAAAGGAGGGAACTGAAGGCAGCTGGTATTGACAACCGGCACAAAAAAAGAAAGAGAAAGGGAATTGACTATAATGCGGAGATCCCTTTTGAAAAGAGACCCCCTCCAGGCTTTTATGATACAGTGGGCGAGGACAGGCCACTTGAGCATGTGCAGTTTCCAACTACCATTGAGGAGCTTGAAGGGAGGAGAAGAGTGGATGTAGAGGCTCAATTAAGAAAGCAAGACATCGCCAAGAACAAGATTCTGCAGAGGCAGGATGCTCCTGCCGCAATAATGCAAGCAAATAAACTCAATGACCCAGAAGCTGTCACAAGAAGGTCCAAACTAATGCTTCCACCACCCCAAATTTCGGACCATGAATTGGAGGAGATCGCAAAGATGGGCAATGCCGGTGATCCTGCTCTAGCTGAGGAGCTTGGTGAAGGAAGTACTGCCACCAGGACACTGCTTGCAAATTATTCCCAGACTCCAAGGCTTGGTATGACACCATTGCGAACGCCGCAACGAACGCCAGGTGGGAAAGGTGATGCTATTATGATGGAGGCAGAGAATCTTGCACGTTTAAGGGAATCACAAACACCTCTTTTAGGAGGCGATAACCCAGAGCTTCACCCATCAGATTTCTCAGGCGTTACACCACGTAAGAAAGAGATACAGACTCCGAATCCCATGGCAACGCCTCTGGCTAGCCCTGGCCCTGGTGTTACCCCAAGGATTGGTTTGACACCGTCCAGAGATGGAAATTCCTTTGGGTTAACTCCAAAAGGAACCCCTTTCAGGGATGAGCTTCACATAAATGAAGAGGTGGAAATGCAAGACAGCGCTCAGCTTGAGCTTCGTAGGCAAGCAGAGTTAAGAAGAGGTCTGCGGTCTGGTTTTGCTTCTATTCCACAGCCTAAGAATGAGTACCAGATAGTTATGCCACCTATCACAGAGGAGAAGGAAGAAGCTGAAGAGAGAATTGAAGAGGATATGTCAGACAGGTTAGCACGAGAAAGGGCTGAGGAACAAGCAAGGCAGGAGGCATTGCTCAGAAAGAGGTCCAAAGTGTTGCAGAGGAGTTTGCCTAGGCCACCTGCTGCTTCAGTGGAGATTCTCCGGCAATCTCTTATTAAAGGTGGTGAAAGCAGAAGTACCTTTGTGCCTCCTACATCACTTGAACAAGCTGACGAGCTAATAAATGAGGAACTCCTGAGGCTCCTTGAGCATGATAATGCTAAATATCCTCTTGATGAACAAACTCAAAGAGAGAAAAAGAAAGGGAGCAAGCGTCAGGCAAATGGGGCAGCTTTCATCCCTGAAATCGAAGGTTTTGATGAGCATGAACTAAAAGAGGTATATTTCTTTTCTGCCCTTTTATTATTGGTATTTGATGTTGAACTGTATCCAATTTAACATATATTCTGAATTTCATGTAGTACTAGGCACATCAATAATTAGTTACTGTGGGTTCATAATTGTATATACCTAAGTGAGTAGCACAGTAATATGGCATATAGCGCCTGTATGAGAGCAGCAGGTCTAAACCATTCCTGTACCAACCTTTATAATCTTGCTTCTGATAGCCAATTATTTCTATAGCCAATCCATGGCATTGAATGCTATCCTGGAGATGTCAAGGGAGGGAAAATATATTTATTTTGCATAGTGGGAGCTGTATACAGCACATCACTAACAAGATAACTGTTTAGCTGTAGGATCCATAGAAGAATTGTGCTAGGTTTTATGCAATGCTTACCCTGTTTTTAGGATACTTGTGTTTTCTGGAAAATGAATGAATGCTCAAAAATCCAAGAGGCCACTAATCGGGTTAAGCATGCATCACTTAGACGTGACACTGTCATGGATAGACAATGAGTGCACAAGATTGCTTGAAAAACAACCTCTCTCGGGTGTTGGGATTGAAAGTTGAAAAGAATTTGAAAACAGCCGTTGAAAGTCTGAAATATCAAGATGAGAAAATATGGATTCTACAGTTTGAAAAATTGTCCCTCCGGCGTGTAAGGATTTTATCATCTACAAGTAATGTGTTAGTTAGAATTGTTATGTTATGCACATGGGCGCATGGGCACGCACCCTGTAGAGAACTGTGCAGTATCTCTTCGCAATAGTATCCTATATACCTAAGAGATTTACCCCCACTATCTTGTTTATCTTAACATGCAACCTATCCACATCATCAAATAGCTCCACCATGTAACAACATTTTCCCACTAACTCTTCATGCACATGCTCCCATTAACTCTTCATGTGCATGCAACCTATCACAATTAACATTAACTATTTTTTATGCCCTCTCAAGCATCCATTCCATTCTAGGTTTCTTTTGCTATCTATATATGTGTCTTGACATCATACGATCCCCTCCAAATGTCCAACATGAGTCCCCGTTCAACCCTTTGGTTAGAATTCACGTGTTGTTAATGCGACCGTCTGATTTCAAAATCCCGAACATCCATTTTTTTTCATTCCCATTCCCTTGCGCTACGTACATGTCCGTGATTTTTTTCTCCTACAAGCCATAGAATTGCGCTAGATGTCTTTTTGTCAAAACCTGGCGTTCGAAGCAGCCTTTTCAATGATGGAACTAAGCTTCAGCTCAAGGTTTTTGAGTCGCCGAGTCAAGCCAAGTCGCCGAGGCTGCGGCTAGTGGCTTGCTGGCTTGAGTCAGCGACTTGGCTTGATTAGTCGCCCCAAGTCGCCATGGCACAACAGTACATAGAGCAGCAGAGCACATAGATATACAGCAGCAGCAGAGCACGTATACAGCCGAGAAAATGTACTACATCTAAGCGGAGCACATATAGAGCCCACCCTGCGCTATCTTTCATATACTACATCTAAGCAGAGCACATATAGAGCCCACCCTGCGCTCTCTTTCCTTCGGTCCTCCTTCCCCAGTTCCCACATGATGACATATATAGCAGCAGCAAGCCACGCGAGCCAGCGAGTCGCGCGACTAATCGCACCAAGTCGCCGGCGAGCCACGCGAGTCGTGCCACTTGCTCCCTGAGTCAAGTCGCCTGCGCAAGCCAGCCATGCCGCGACGACTTGGCGATTAGTCGGCGACTCAAAAACAGAGCTTCAGCTAATGATGAAGCATCCATGGTTGCGCACCAGACAAGACAAATAAAAAGAACTAGAGCTATCTGGGTATATTATGGCGAGAAGCATTATGTACTCAACAGTGGGGCTCATGAATTGCAAGCAAATTTTTTACATAAAAAATCAAAAATCAAATTATGAGTTAACTCACATTTTATTTCTCTATGCGACCATTTTTTTTATGAATGCACGTCTATAGTTGCTATCATTGTTTTAGGTTTAGCCAAGGGTGGAGATGTCCCCACTGTCTCTACTCAACGCTGTTTTCATCACATATCGCCTCACCGAGATATTGTCAAGGTAATAAATTAACAGAACAAAAATCACACTCATTTTTGGATTTTCCATCAAAAAAAATTAGATGTTTACTCTAAACAATATTTCTTTCAAAAAAATTATCATCAAATTATACTACTCCCTCCGTCCAGAAATACTTGTCAGGGGAATGAACGTATCTAGACGTATTTTAGTGTTAGATACATCCATTTTTAGTCATTTCTACGACAAGTATTTCCGGACGGAGGGAGTATATTTCATAATTTTCACATGTTTTAAAACATCAAATTATTTATTAACAGTTCCCGCAGCAACTCGCGGGGTATCATCTACTCCCTCCGTTCCTAAATGTAAGTCTTTTTAGAGATTCCACTACAAACTACATACGGATGTATATAGACATATTTTAGAGTGTAGATTCACTCATTTTGCTCCGTATGTAGTCCATAGTGGAATCTCTAAAAAGACTTGTATTTAGGAACGGAGGGAGTAGTTGACACAGTTCGAGATGTTCTATTCATTCTGCATAAGAACTTAAATACACATATATTGGATTACTGAAACACTTCCTCAATGTAGTAATCACTTATAGCCATCTGTTCCTTTTTGTTTAGCCTGACTAAGTGGGATTTTTTCTAGCATATCATCCGTGAATGCAGCTTTTTGCTTTTTACTAGAAGGCTATGTGTTATGTCTTATGAGTGGTTTTCTGTAACCGTATGCGGAGATCATTTATTTGAATCTTCATCGTTCTTCGTGCCAATCCTGTTTGCCTCGTTTAGTTTAATTGTAATGATGGAGAAGTTTTTAAATCACTTGTTTATTTGTTGACAGGCAAGTTTTATGGTTGAGGAGGAGATTCAGTATCTTCGTGTGGCCATGGGCCATGAAAATGAATCTTTTGAGGATTTTGTGAAGTCACATGATGCATGCCAAGAGGACCTTATGTTTTTCCCTACTAACAACAGCTATGGTCTTGCCAGTGTTGCTGGAAATGCTGATAAAATTTCTGCTTTGCAACATGAGTTTGAAATGGTAAAGAAGAGAATGGATGATGAGGCAAAGAAAGCTTCTCGGCTTGAGCAGAAGATCAAACTGCTGACACAAGGATACCAGGTTAGTTGGGGATGATGCATCATCTTATTGGTATCTATATTAATTTTAACTTTTCTTCAGACAACATTTTACAGTCTGGCTATGGTAAATGTTTCTCTTTAGTCTGTTTAAGGATGCCTCCCAAACATCTCCGCCCCATTGATGTTTGCTGTCAGTTAAAAATGCACTATGTGGAAGCCAACCCATAATTTGAAGATTCTCTGGTTGCCCCAAACCAAGCTTGCATAACTAGAGGATACCCCCGCGCGTTGCTGCGGGAATTGGTTGATGAAAATTTGGCTTGATGACATGAGAACCAAAATTTAAAAAATATATAACTTACTATATTTGAACATGTATTGTTGTAATAATATTTATTGAATATAAATAGAATAAATTAATGGGAAACATTTTGCCATGCATGGTGAATGGTGTAGTATGTCTTTTGCCATGCATGATTGCATGTTGAGGCGAGCCTTATCCCATCCATACTTGTATGGTGATGTGGCATGCTTGCATGTTGAGATAAATAAGTTAGTGGGTATGACCCTCTTAGGTATATAGGATTTGCAGAGATACAACAGATGAGTGATCGCTTCTGATTTTGCTTTTCATTTGATGCATACTGGTTTAGTTGTACTGAAACAATATTGTATGATATTGTTTTCATTCTGTTTCAAGCTTTTCCATGTCGATTTGTAGTGCTGATGGTTTGCCTCACTTGCTATTTGATTTGTTAGGCACGAGCTGCAAAATTGGGGTCACAGATCCAGGACACCTTCAAGCAGATGAACACTGCAGCCACAGAACTTGAATGCTTCCAAGAGTTGCAGAAACAAGAACAGATGGCTGGTGCCTATCGTGTGAGAAATTTGTCTGAAGAAGTGAATAAACAGAAAGCGTTGGAACAGACTCTCCAGAGCCGCTATGGTGATCTGTTGTCTGGTTACCAGAGCATCCATGGACAACTTGAGGAGCACAAGAGGCTACTTAAGCTACAGGAGGAGGCAATAGAGGCAGAAAACCGTGCTAAGGAGGAGGCAATAGAGGCAGAAAACCGTGCTAAGGAGGAGGCATTAGAGGCAGAAAACCGTGCTAAGGCGGAGGCAATAGAGGCAGAAAACCGTGCCAAGGAGGAGGCATTAGAGGCAGAAAACCGTGCTAAGGAGGAGGCAATAGAGGCAGAAAACCGTGCCAAGGAGGAGGCATTAGAGGCAGAAAACCGTGCTAAGGAGGAGGAAGCTGCAGCTCGAAATCGTGCTGCTGAGGAAGAAAATGAGAGGAAGAATCATGCCATTCAAGAGGAATCAGGACAGACAACTAAGGTTACTGATGAAGAAGCTGCAGGAAGAAAAGAAATCAATGGAGATCAGATGGATATGGACAGTGCAGATGTCGCTGGAGAACTTGTAGGTCCAATTCCTCCATTGCCTGACACAGTGGATAACGATGGGGCTTCAATTGAACAGAGTACTTCTAACGCTCAGAGTGGTGACACCGTTACTGTGAATGAGGGAGCCATTGACAAGGTCGATTCATCCAAATTAGATGGCCAGGACAATACCAGTTGTAGCATGGATATTGATGCTGGTAGCCAGGAAGAGGGAAAAAATGTTCTCGCGGCTGCTGCTACAAGTGTAGATGTAGGGAACACACCTGTATCTTCAGATCAAGCTGTCTCGAATGAAGGGAGTGATGCGGTTCACGCACCTGTATCTTCAGATCAAGCTGTCTCGAATGAAGGGAGTGACGCTGTTCACGCACCTGTATCTTCGGATCAAGCTGCGCCAAATGAAGAGAGTGGCATGGTTCCTGAATAAAACATCTTCTGCATACCTCATCTGCAGCGGATGTCACAAGCATGATGCCAAAGGTGACTACTGAACACTAGCTCGCGTGCCATGTTTGTTTTGTTAATTTTCGTTTTGACTCTCTGCTGGTCTGAACATTTGTGGAAGTAAAACCTGATATTTACAGCTTTCTATTGAAAATATGAACTTGAGGAAACAGGTCATCCCGCTAGTGCTGCTTTTGACCTTTCTTTTATGGGCCTCGCTTCGGGTCTGGGTTTTGAAGAAGTACCCATGTTTGACTTATCATGTGGGGCAAAATATCACCGTCTTTTGTGGCGGTGGCTGCAGCTGGTGTTTGTGCGATGTGGGGTTATGGCCCTGTTTGGTTCGGCTGTGGATTTCTAAAAGCAGCTGTGAAAAATCTGCTATGGAAAAACAACTGTGGAAAATCTGATGTGATAAAGATGTAGGTCATTTGGCAAACCAGATGATACAGCTTTTTCAAATTTTGGCTCGCAGCGGAATCAGATTTTGAAAAGCACGTCCTGGGCTGCTTCCGATTTTGGTTCAGATTTTGGCAGCGGACTTTTGGAATCGGATTCTGCTGGGTTCGCCCTTTGGTTCAGATTCTACTGTGCGGCAGCGGAATCCGTCGATAAAAGATGAACCAAACAGGGCCTATAACTGCTGCTGTTGCGCTGCTGGTGCTGTTCATGTTGGCAGTGCTACTTGCGTATGATTTTCAAGATGTGGCGCTTTAGCTTTGCGCATGTTGGTCATGTCTGTTAGCCTCACTGGTTTGAGGAGGTTTTAAGAAGAAAAGAAAAAACTGCTCCTTGTGTGTGATTCAGATCACCAAAATATATCATTGCTTGTTCAAAGATGCGATCCAGAAAACAACACAAATCTTACTCATGTGTATCATAGCCGCCTTTCTTTGGACCATATAAAGTACTTAGTAGGCACTCCATCTGTTCCTAAATATATGCCTTTTTAGAGATTTCAATATGAACTACATAGGGAGCAAAATGAGTGAATGTACACTCTAAAACTATATACATCCGCATATAGTACGTATGGAAATCTTTAAAAAGGCTTATATTTAGAAACAGAGGAAGTTAGAAGGGTAACTGAAACGACTTTAGGTTTTGTTGATTTATTGTGTGACAATTTTATTGAAAAAGATTATGCTTATGGTATATTCACTCAAAAATCCAGTTAACGATGGTGTTGGATAAACTTCTCTTAGTCCGTGCCACCCCTACCTTGCCACGTAAATCACAAAACATCTACCCCACCCCCCACTTAAAATCAGGAGGGGAAAGATTAGATGCTTTGTGATTTGTGAATGCCACATGTCATCCATCAGGATGGGTCTTACCTGCTAACCGTGAGACCTGGTCTCATATAATTTTTTTCCCTTAGCAGGCCACACTCTGCTTCTTCATATGGCATCATATCTCTGTTGACATCTCAATCCTCCGAGTCCATGAGATTTTACATTGAGATTTGTATATCTTTTTTTCCTTCAGTTTTCTCTCTTAATCTCAGTCGAATGAGATCTAGACACAGATTTTTGATATTATAGATAAAAACACTCTTATATTTTATATTATGAGACGGGCGGAATCAAACGTCTATCGCCAGGATTCTAGAAGTGATCTGCTCCATGATTTTTCCAAGTTTCGAAAGGTCTCGGTAGGTAGCTCGGCAGGAGACGGTGGTGATTGATACGGAACGCAAACCTCTGTCCATCGACCAGTGGCGCTAGCTAGCTATCCGACGAACATATGTAAGACTAGCGGTTGCCGTTTAGGCAGAGTGCGTCGTATCGTATAGTCCCTATGATGGAAGGAGGAAAGGACAAACGGAGAAGCCAAAACAAATGCACTACGTCCTGCTATGTGTGTTGATTGACACCGTCCCCGGCCATACTTGCATATCCCGGTCGCCATCTAACGATCTCTCGCTCCTAGTTTTCATCACCCACCCCGCCGGCCGTATACAATTTGTTTTCCCCACGCTTCTCATTGTAAGACATATGCTCCATATGAGTATACACAAATACGAAAGCATTGTTTTCCCCACCCCTCTCTCACATTAATCATCTTGTTATAATTCCGTTTTTGTTTACTAAGGTAGGTAGTAGCCAGTAGGCTCTCAACTTATTGGCTTGGTATCTCAACTCTCGCCATTCTTGTTTCTCAAAACATTAATAAATGCCTAAAAGTTGGTCAATTACCCAATTATTTTTCTTTTGACGACGAGGTCAAAAGACATACAATTAGCCAAAAATAAGTTGGGAAAACAAGAAAGTTGAAGACCAACAGGAGCTAAAATATATAAGAAATGTTAATGACCCCCTAGGAATTTATGCCTAACAAACACATATATTCTGAAACAGAATTGAATTAGACAAAAACAATCCATGTAGACATTTTTTTACATTTGTAATTGTATTTTGGACTATTCCTCATTATCTAAAACTTTTTGAAATTTTGATATGTTTATAGATGTTCCTAGACAATTTTAATTTTAAAGTATACTTTTTCTATAATTTTATACATTTTTTACGATTAGTTTCTTGTTTTTGTTTGCATATATTTATAAATTTTAACATCAGTTTTCATTGTTTTCTTTTCGAGTTAGTTAAGTTTTCGACAAAATATTTCTTTTCAATATTTTGTTTATTTATTTTCTTTTCTACTTCATTTGCCCTAATTTGACAAGTCATGGTGTCGTGACATTATCATACCATTTTTAGTTTGAACATCGGACTAGATATAAACAACTATTACTTTTGAAAGCTCTCAAAACTTTTAGAATCTTTTTGTTCCACATTTTTCTAAACATTTTATCGTTATAGATGTTTTCTGATCAATTTCAAGTCAAAATATCCTTGTGTAAGCTTGCTGTTTTGTACACAACTGGTTTCTTGTTTTTGGTCGCATTAATTTTTTTAAATCACCTTTTCCTAGTTTTCATTTCAAATTATCTTAGTTTTCTGCAAATGATTTTTTCCCCTAGTTTTCTTTTCAAATTATCTTTGTTTTTGACAAAGATAATTATCAAACTTTTCCTCGTTTGCCCAAGTTTCTTAACTCATCTTATTGACTAGGCGATCATATGCATCAAAGAGTCTTTTTAGAAACACCGAGGAGTTACAAGGTAGATTCACACATGCATACACTCACACATCACACAACACCTACCGAGGATGGGGTCAGAGTTGTGGAGCTTCAAAATTGATGAAGTCACCACATACTCTAGCTATTGACAGGAACATTGCCTTGAGCTGAAAAAAATGTGCATTACCTAAGGTTTGATCCCTGATAGCCCGGGGTATGGCCACCCTCCTTAGAGCAACTCCAATAGCTTTTGTATTCATAAAAAAAACTACCAGGAAGTTGAGGTAAAAATTGCCCTGCAACAGATCCTGCAAACCCCTGTTTGTAGGGGATCCCGTATAATTCATCCAAACTTCCATTCGCTTTTTTTGGTGGGAATACTTTCAATCTATTCATTTTCAATCATGCCAGTAGAACGGACATCAGAAATAATAAAAATTACATCCAGACCCACAGACCATCTAGTGGCGACTACAAGCACTGAAGCGAGCCGAAGGCGCGTCGCCGTCATCACCCTCCCATATATTTTGGAGGGTAGAAAACCGCCTAAAAGCTCAGGGCGCGCGCCTCGTCCTGATGCCGGGTCACCGCTGTTCACACACGAACACGTCGCCGTGTACCCTCGACACCGGGGGTGATGCACCGCAGCTCACGTCGAAGGAGACCCGCCGGAAGCGCGGTACGCAAGACAATCCGGCGGGCGCTTTTGTAGACCCGAAACCCCACACGCCCGGGAGGGACCCCGTCAGGACGCGTGGAGGCTATGGGCTGCCCTAGGTCGACCTGATCGCCCCTAGGGCCTCGAGATTCGCCGCCCTGCAACAAGAAGAACATACGAAGAACGAGGAAGAAGAAGAACTAGGGTTAAGGAGAAAAGATAAAAGATAAAAGTGGTAGATGATTGTTCGATTGTGTGTTGTTCAATCGGCCGTCACCCCTTAGGTATATAAGAGGCGGCTGGACTTCCCGTGCAAGGAAAAGGTTTGGATTCACGTCCAAAACCCTAGTCAAATTCGGATTGGTTTTGTTCGAGCTTTCCAAAACTGTTCGGTTTAAACTGGCTGCATCTTGCGGGTCTTTTTTGTGGTGGTAAACGATCTCGGATGGAAACGAGCCCAAAAGCAATCTTGACCGTTTCGACGAGACGAACAACTTTTATGTTGAACGTTTTTTGATCAGAAGTCATCTTGAGAGTCAAATCGGTCGCGCAAAACAGGCTATCCTCGCGCTACCCATCAGACAGGGTGTCTGGTGGGGCGCGCCAGTTTTTTGCCTCCTGATAGGGCTGTATTTCGATGGCTTTTATTTTTGCATACGAACTCGGATTGGAACGATTTTTATATCAAAATCGACCGTTTCGACGAGACGAAGACAATCCATGTAGATAATGTTTCCATTTAAGGTCGTCTTGGAGGCTTAATCAGCCAAACTGTACTCTGAATATAAGATCTTAGTACTTTGAGCATAGTTTCGGCCTTCGAGATGAAATCGGACTGCGATGACCCAAACTCCAAATATGTTCATATCGACAATACGAAACTCTTTCATGAAGATCACTTCTCCATTTGACGCCATCTTAAATAAGTTATTAACCGTGCCAAAATCTGGTGTCAACACATGCCCCCCTGTTTTTCGGCAAAGTTTGTGTGCCGAAAAATAACTTCCGCATAGCTTGTTCTAAGGACGATGTCAACACTCCATCGGCCATTTTGCATATTCTTAAGACGATAAGTATATATCGGCCATTTAGATTAGCAACAAAAGTGAAGCTAATCGAACATATAATGATTTGGTAATACCCTTTCATGATGTAAGAAATTATATTTTATCCATGGATTAAAATAAGTCCATTGAGGGTAACCAACCATACCTGATGAAGAATTCCATGGCATAGGCATCAACGGCATTGTTGAAGAAAATGGATAATGTGTGGACCGAAGATGTTGAAACCTTCGGCTTGGTCCTTCGTAGCTTTCACTCTTTTCCTTCTTCACCTTTGTCGCACTCTTTGTAAAGGAAGCTCACACATAATTCTTATTTTGAATATTTACTTTGGGAACCCACGCCATATTTCTCTTTTCAAGTTCTTGTGCACTAAGCTTCCGCAACTCCTTCTTTTGCCAATACGATAAGTCGAGTGGGCATCCCAGCTGCAATTTTATTTGAAGTAATGGCAATTCTTGTTTTACCTTGTGCACTCTCAACTTCTTCCCTTCAGATTTGGCACTTGATTGACTTGCCTCGTTGCCTTTTGTAGCCAATGTCAACACTTTAATTGGCTCTTTTTCATTTGAGATCATATCTGAAGTGGCACTCTTACGACCATCTCTTTTGACGCGGTAGATTTGCTCGACCACCTCCTTATTCTTCCTTGTGCACCAGATCGATTCTTTATGATTGAAACGGTCTTTGACGCGTGATTGTTCAAATGTTGATCTCCTTGGAGCTGCATAGTATTGGTGAGATGGTCTAGAATAAGATGGAGAATGTGTCCTTGTATCATACCTGTCCCATGATGAATATGTATCTATATGAGCATAGGGAGGCATCCACGGCATTGGCATTGGCAGCCCAAAATAAGGATATGAATATGTTGCATTAAAATTATCACTTTGCCAATACCAATCCTCATATTTGCGCCTTGGAGGTGATCTTAGTTTCTTTGCATGATTTGGCCGATAAGCATTCTTCTCTTCACTCTTCTTTTGATATTTATCCAATAGTTCAGCGAAGGTGATTTTTGATCTCTTACACTTGCGCTTATTTTGGCCTTTGTTTCCTTTGGTTGTGCTTGCACCAATCATTGGATTTGCTTGCTGCCCCCCAGTCCTTGGTGTCTCCATTGTAGCTTCGATGGAATTCTTGCCCTTAAAATTATATTCATTATGCTCTTCAACAACTTCTTTACTTGAAAGCTTGACCCCATCACCTGCAGTTTTTACCTCCTCTTTAAATGGATCGGCTTGAAGCAGCCGATGCAAAAACTTTCTACCGTCGAGACCAATCGGAATAGACTGGTCATCTCTTGGTGTCTCAACAAATTTCAATCGTCCTTTTTCAATGGCCGATTTAACTATTTGACGAAACATATTGCAATCCTTAAAATTATGTTTGAACCAATGATGCAACCTACAATATATTCGTCCTTGAACTGATGGCTTGACATGGTGATCAAGAATTCTTATGTAATTATTTTTCAGCAATAAATCAAATATTTGGTCACACATGCTTGAATTGAAGGTAAACTTCTTGCTTTCTAGCCGATCTTGCTGTGTGAACGGCTTTGAAGATAAGCAAACGAATGGTTCAGATTTAGAATCTTCCCATTCGGCTATACATTGTGTTTTCCACTCTATCTCCGGTGTCTTTGGATAAGATATTATATTAGCATCGGATTTCTCAAAAGAAATTAACCTTGGCTTTAAACTTTCGATACGAAAATATTTAGAACACACATGTCTCAATTGAGACAAAGTGCAAGCCAAGTAAGAAATAAGCAAAGCTACCCAACTAGATATGAACTTTAGATAAAGCAACGGGGAAAGCTTTGGCCACAACAATAAGTCATTATCGGTCTTTATAAATGGTGCAATGGGTTGACCGATATAGTCTATAACAATTTTGTTGCTAACAAGTAAATTACCCTTGTTCATTGGTCTTTCAAAATTACTTATTAGAATTTTTCTTATAGAAGCATCGACAATAAAGTTGCGACCAAATCGGAAGATAGGCAAGTCACTTGCTAGACATACCTCTTCACTTACGTTGGGAGAGCATGATGGTTGTATCACTTGAATAATACTTTGTTCCACTTTTGAATGACTCTCCAATGCCTTGGCATCCTCCTTTTCTTTTTCTTTGATAGATTCGGTACACATACTATTTGATTCGGCTTTTTTAATAACCGAATTAACTTTGTTATCCGAATCACCACTCTTTCTTTCTTTGATTTGCAAGGTTGCTTGTTCTTGTCTAAATTCAGCAAACATTGTAGCTAGTCTATCTTTAAGCTTTTTTCGACCAATTTCAGCCCAATCTTCATCGGATTGCCCCCCAATACTTTGAGACGCTTTCGGCAATGGTGTGTTGCCGAATTTCTGTAATTGTGCAGGGGCAACATGATATGCTACGTTACTAGGTAAAGACACATGCGCTCTGGTAGAATTCTCACTTATTCGGCCATGAGCATGAAGGTGCGGAGCCGAATCACGAATATCTACAATTGCGTATGGTGCCGAAAAATTCGTAGCATGAGGTGTAGCATACGATGTTTGAGGGTAATTGGCCGAATAACAAGTAGTGGCATGGCCAATTCCCCTATCCACTGGCACGTTTGGATTAACATACTGCAAGTTATTTGCCGATGAATAAAAAGTCGAAACACTTTGTTGCATACTATTGGAAGTTCCTACATGGGGTGTCTCAACATGATTAACCGAACTCCTCATGTTGTTCATCGGCATATAGATTTGTGGGGTTGCCGATGCATGGGAGTTGGGATACATATGTTGCATGTTGCTAAAATTATATGAAGTTGAAGCATGAAGATTATTCTGAATCGGCTGTTGCACATAATTAGATGCATGATTGATAAAACTAGGGCTAGCCGATACAATATACTCATTAGACGATCTAGCAACAACATATGTATTATTTGCATCTACATAAGTGAATTGGGTATTCATGTTACCTTTGTAGATTGCAAACCCTAGATGACGATCTCTTCGTAGCAAGAACGGGCTGGAGACCGTTCAAAGCTTCGTCCCCAGCGGAGTCGCCAAAAAGTGTGTTCACACACGAACACGTCGCTGTGTACCCTCGACACCGGGGGTGATGCACCGCAGCTCATGTCGAAGGAGACCCGCCGGAAGCGCGGTACACAAGACAATCCGGCGGGCGTTTTTGTAGACCCGAAACCCCACACGCCCGGGAGGGACCCCGTCAGGACGCGTGGAGGCTATGGGCTGCCCTAGGTCGACGTGATCGCCCCTAGGGCCTCGAGATTCGCCGCCCTTCAACAAGAAGAACAGACGAAGAACGAGGAAGAAGAAGAACTAGGGTTAAGGAGAAAAGATAAAAGATAAAAGTGGTAGATGATTGTTCGATTGTGTGTTGTTCAATCGGCCGTCAACCTTTAGGTATATAAGAGGCGGCTGGACTTCCCATGCAAGGAAAAGGCTTGGATTCACGTTCAAAACCCTAGTCAAATTCGGATTGGTTTTGTCCGAACTTTCCAAAACTGTTCGGTTTAAACTTGCTGCATCTCGTGGGTCTTTTTTGTGGTGGTAAAAGATCTCGGATGGAAACGAGCCCAAAAGCAATCTTGACCGTTTCGACGAGACGAGCAACTTTTATGTTGAACGTTTTTTGATCAGAAGTCATCTTGAGGGTCAAATCGGTCGCGCAAAATAGGCTATCCTCGCGCTACCCATCAGACAGGCTGTCTGGTGGGGCGCGCCAGTTTTTTGCCTCCTGACAGGGCTGTATTCCGATGGCTCTAACTTTTGCATACGAACTCGGATTGGAACGATTTTTATATCAAAATCGACCTTTTCGACGAGACAAAGACAATCCATGTAGATAATGTTTCCATTTAAGGTCGTCTTGGGGGCTTAATCAGCCAAACTGTACTCTGAATATAAGATCTTAGTACTTTGAGCATAGTTTCGGCCTTCGAGATGAAATCGGACTGCGATGACCCAAACTTCAAACATGTTCATATCGACAATACGGAACTCTTTCATGAAGATCACTTCTCCATTTGACGCCATTTTAAATAAGTTATTGACCGTGCCAAAATCTGGTGTCAACAACCGCCACAACGCGGCGCCACTCATTGAACCACCGTCGACACGCGCTGCCACTTGCCGTCGTGCCTCCCTGAGCCGCGTCGTTGCTCGCCCCTGTGACTGACGCTGGCCCTAAGCCGTTTGTATGCTTGTTTAATGGAAAATGCAAAAAAATAATTTTGGAGAAAGGAACTGAGAAAAGTAGGTGTGAGACAACTCACCCTAAATTATACAGACATCCCGTAAAACGATTGGTTTCGGGAAGTTATTGCAGTTGCTCTAACCAACCATTATTTGGTTCTTTTTATGAAACTGTTGTCAGTTTGAACATAGGGCCCCAAATCCAAACGGTTTTTACACTCTGCAGGTGAATAATAGTAGACGAGTCAACACTCGCAAAAAAGAAGAAGACGAGTCGAGAGATTAGACTTAAGGGGGAAGTGAAGTGTTTTTAAACGGTCAGGATTGCATCTTTGGAACCGTACGGAGAAAATTGCGGGGTGTAGTATGCTGTCGCGGTCGCGAGTTTACTTCTCATCATCGTTGCAATCGGACGTATGAATTGTCGATCGAGGTTGATCGGTCTCTCCGGAAACCGACCAAGTAGCTTACGTGATCAGTGACCGCACCTCTCGTACATATGCCGTGTGCGCCGTTCGTCTCGATAAGATCTTAGGTCCTCACGCTCACGCCGGCAGATTTGTTACATCTGGACGGCGTCGCCACTTGCACTCCCACGCTGCAACATAGCTGCCTCCACTCCTCCACACACTAGCGCCGCTGTCCAGCTGATTTGCTTCGAGATGGACATGTGCATGGGCATGGCCAAGCTGCTGCTGCTGCTGCTGCTCCTCGTGGTCACCGCCAGCCACGGCCACGCGGCGGCGGCGGCGGCGGGGAAGGAGAGGAACACGATCACGCACGTCAAGGGGTTCGACGGCCCGCTGCCCTTCGCCCTGGAGACCGGGTACGTGGAGGTGGACGAGGCGCACGGCGCCGAGCTCTTCTACTACTTCATCCAGTCGGAGCGCAGCCCGCGGGAGGACCCGCTCATCCTCTGGATCACCGGCGGCCCCGGCTGCTCCGCGCTCTCGGGCCTCCTCTTCGAGATCGGGCCCCTCAAGTTCGACGTGGCGGGGTACACCGAGGGCTTCCCGCGCCTCGTCTACTTCGAGGACTCGTGGACCCGGGTCAGCAACGTCATCTTCCTCGACGCGCCCGTGGGCACCGGCTTCTCCTATGCGCGCGACGAGGAGGGCCTCGACGTCAGCCTCACCGGCACCGGCACGCACCTCCGGGTGTTCCTGCAGCGGTGGATCGCTGATCACCCTGAGTTCGCCTCCAACCCACTCTACATCGGCGGCGACTCCTACTCCGGGTACACCGTCCCGGTCGCCGCGCTCGAGATCGCCGACCAGCCGGATAAGGGAGGGCTGAACCTCAAGGGGTACCTGGTGGGCAACGCCGGCACCGACGACAAGTACGACTCCGGCGGCAAGGTCCCCTTCATGCACGGCATGGGGCTCATCTCCGACGAGCTCTACGAGGCGGCGAAGGGCAGCTGCGGCGGGGACTTCGTGACGACGCCCAGGAACGTGCAGTGCGCCAACGCGCTCATGGCGATCACCATGGCCACCTTCGCCGTCAACCCGGTGCACATCCTCGAGCCCATGTGCGGCCTGGCGCTGCGCCCTCCGACGACCCCAATCAGCAGCATCCTCTCCACGGGCACGAGGAGAAGGTCGGCGAGGCTGCTGGTGCAGGAGGCGGACCGGCTGGCGCTCCCGGTGGAGTGCCGGGACAACGGGTACCGGCTGTCCTACACCTGGGCGGACGACGCGGAGGTGAGGGCGACGCTGGGCATCCGGGAGGGGTCGGTCGGCGCGTGGAGCCGGTGCGTCACGCTGACGCACTTCCGGCACGACGTGTACAGCACCGTGCCCTACCACGCCAACCTGACGCGGCGCGGCTACCGCGCGCTGGTGTACAACGGCGACCACGACCTGGACATGACCTTCGTGGGCACGCAGGCGTGGATCCGGACGCTGGGGTACCCCGCGGTGGCGCCGTGGCGGCCGTGGTACGCCAACCGGCAGGTCGCCGGGTTCACGACGGAGTACGCCCACAACCTCACCTTCGCCACCGTCAAGGGCGGCGGCCACACCGCGCCCGAGTACCGCCCCAAGGAGTGCCTCGCCATGCTCGACAGGTGGACCTCCGCCGACGGCAGGCTCTGAGCCTGTGATCCGACTCGCCACTCCGTTGCCATCGGTCGGAGTACTATATACATACTGCCTACGAGTACAAATGAGTGTACTGTATGTATATTTCGATTTGGAACAGGGCTAGCTGTTCACATCATTGCATGTACGGTGTCGTACTATTGATTGAAGTGCCATGCACACGAGAGGACGAAGACATAAATAAAAGTCAGAAAAAACCTGGAGAGTTCCATGGAGTCTTTCCAAATGCATGGGGTAGCTCGAGACCACCGAGCTAGCCCTATCACGTAGTACGTCTGTACTTCTCGTCTGTACTTCTGTTCCCGTGACCGAATGGGTATGAATGAACCGATAAACTGGGATGACATTGCAGATTATGATGGTGTGCAACAGCGACGAAGACGAAGGTGACTTCTTCCCATTGTTCTCCAACTTACTGGAATTGTTTGCTGGATTCAACTAAAACGAGCAAAATTTTCAGGATATGTCCACCATTGTTTGTACTAATGAAAAATGGTTCTATTGCATGAATGGTCTTAGGTTTTACGTGACACTTGACCAAGATAATCCATTATCCACATTTAGATCCTTTCCAACACGAGCTCTTTTACTGTACCCCCTAATAGATATGGACCGTCTATTATCAAAATCCAAGGGTGGTGATCCATCCATATTGCTCAACTGCGCGAGGACCATCGCCAGCAGTATCGGTACCACTGGCCGCTCCAGGTGCAGCAGTATACTTGCCATGAGGCTGATTTAGGAAGAAAAAAAAAGTCAGCCCGCCTCATGACCGAGCGAACTCGTTCTCTTCACTTGTTCTTCTCGGCTGTAAGCACGCGCCCGTCGGCTAGGATTCTAGCGGCCGCCTCGTCACTTCCATATTGTTGACCATGCTCGTGGACCGATGCTGCTACGCCGCCGGCCATGATCGTCCACCGTCAGTGCACCTGCATCGTCTTCCTTGACGAGGCCTTCTCTCCTCCCGGCTCCCCTTCCTCTCTGCCGGCGCCGCCGTTGCATCTCATCTTCTTCCGCGTCCTTACTCAGCCATGACCGTGGACTGAGCGCGATTCCAACGAGCTCCTCTTCTTCGGCAGGGCCGCACGCAACTGTCAGGCGCCATATAGCGAGGGAAATTAGAGGTAGTATTTCAGAAGCCGCCAATCGATGGACTCTATCAATCAACCAAAAAAAGAACATTTCCGTCGAGAAGGTGACTTATACTGACTAGGACGTGGACATACAATGAGGGTGATACGAGGCGCGGCTGGAGGTTCCAGAACACCACGGCCAGGTCGACCAACGTCCGACGCTCTAGGTCAAGCACGCGGGCGGAGGCCAGTGGCGAGGGCGAGCTGTGAAGCCAGGACGTAGTGGCGAGTTCGACCACGGCGGAGCCGACTACTCGTCGAGTGGGCGGCGGGGAACAGGGCGACATCACAACCAGGAAGAACACACTAATTTCTGATGGGTTAGCGTTATTCTGGAAAAAGGAAATCTGACGAGACTGCCCTCGGGAAATCAACGGCGTAGATGATTGTATACTGCTCACTTTCATCTATAGCAGTATAGGGTACCATAAAAAAATTTCAGGATATGTCCACCATTGTTTGTACTAATGAAAAATGGTTCTATTGCATGAATGGTCTTAGGTTTTACGTGACACTTGACCAAGATAATCCATTATCCACATTTAGATCCTTTCCAACACCCAGGGCCTAAAAGAGAGTGGTACTCGCCCCTGAGGCGACTCGGGCGGCGTCGCCTCCCTCTAGCCCAGCCTCCCCTCCCACTCCCTCGTTCCTTCCGTCGTCGCCAGCAAAGCTCGCGCGGTCGACGGCCGCGGCGGGGCCCACGTCGGCGTCTGGTTCCTCCCGCGAACATGTGGTCAAGGGACTTGCCAACGGATCTCGACGCTCGGCGTAGGTGATGGGCGAGAATCACATGCTGATGGGGCGCTCGACCTGGTGCGAGTACGTGTGCAGCCTCATGTTGCTCGTGTCCGTGGGCTTACATGGTGGGCTTCGGCCTAGAGCTTTTGAGACCAGGTCGGGCAAATGGTGGTGGAGCTAAATCCAACGGATCTCGGGTAGGGGTCTCGAACTAAGAGTTTAGAGATGATAGTAATGATGACATGAGTTTTTACCTAGGTTCGGGCTCTCCTGATAGATAGAACTCTGCTCTTGCTTGTGATTTATTGAGTTTGGGTGGAGTACAAAGTAGAGATGATCTATGTCGGGGGTTGGGTGCGACATATGCCAAAGGATGGCTTATCATGGTGGGAGCGAGTAGAACGTCACCGGTGCCTGGAAGCGGGATGAGGCGTAGACACGAACGCCGGCGCACTTTATCCAGGTTTGGGGCTCTCCTAGGAGATAACACCCCTAGTCCTGCTCTGCGGGGTCTCCGCATGATCACTAAGGCACTAGTGAGTACAATGGTGCTCCTCGAGCTGTATGCTAGGGATAGAAGGAGGCAGGGCTAGCTCTCTTCCTCCTCTAGGGTGGAAGCTAGTTCTAACAGGTTGGGAACCCTTTGCATGGGCGCCCTGGGGGGTTTATATAGGCCTACCCCCCAGGGGTACAATGGTAATTTGGCCGGGTGCCGGACCCGGCTGTCAGTGTCTCTGGTCGCCGGCAGCTGGGGCCCGCCGCCTGGTGGGCCCCTCCGACTAGTCTGGTATGGAGCCGGCAGGCCGGTCCCGCCGCTGGCGGGTCTGGTTGGTGGCTGATCACTATAGCCGTGACACTAATGACGCGGGCTTGGTCAGGGGAGCGTGGCTACAGTGTCGCCGCCTGGGGGAAGATCATTGTAGCAACACCTCGCCCCATCTGGTTAATGGTGCTCGGGCCTAGAGGGAGGAACTGGCCGCCTGTTGGAAATCGGCCTCCCTTAGATCCGGCTGGTCTGGCTTCCGCCGCCTTCCGAGCTCTCACTGCCCGATAGGGCCCGCCGCCTGCAGGCCGTACCAACAGGCCGTTGTGGGAACAGGGCTCCGCCTGTCAGGAATGGCGTCAAGGGGGAAGTGGCAACAGTGTCGCGCCGTGCGAAGATCTCCGCCTGTACGAGGCACTGTAGCCACGCCAAGCCCAGGATTCAGGGGCGAGGGGCTACACTGTAGCCTCATCCTGTCTTGTCCTCTTGATGATGGGCGCAGACTCTGAGGGCGCCGGGTGGCCGCCTGCTAGAAGCCGGCCTCTACGGAGGCCGCCTGCTAGGAGTCGGCCTGTCTTGGTGCCGTCTGCTGGTACTCAGCCGTCTTCGGGCAGCCGGCCGTTGAGCTAGCCGGCCACCGGAAGGCGGTGCTTCATGCTGGTGTCTCTTGGGGAGAAGCCGGCCCAAAGTATTGAAAGGCTCAGGGACTTGGGTTAGGCTACTCGTGGCCCATTACTCCGACAGTAGTCCCCCAAGAAGGTGAGGCGTCGCGGTTGACGGTCCGCGAGGTTTCAGCAGCTTCCCGTCTTGCCGCGCTCTGATCGAACGCTTGGTCCGCCTTGTGACGCGCCGCTGCCGAAGCCGATTTGACAAGGCGGGCTCGTCCGCCGATTTCGAACACCAAGGCGGGAAACAGATGGCGTGCCTGCTAAGCTTCCCCAGGCCTGCCGCCCGCCACGAGCACGCCACGCGGCGCACGCCAGCCTGGCCAGCCTGCCACCCCGTGCTCTCGATGGGACGTGACAGCGGGTCAGGCCCGCCACCACTAGGCCTCGGCACGCAGGTGGATCCGCTGCGGCCGAGACGGGCGGATGCCATTCCTGCAGGAGTTACTGTGCAGTAACTCTGCGTAGTAATCAGGGGGTCGTGGGGTCACGGGCGCAGTTAATCCCACAATCCCACGTCCCGCCCCCTCGGCTTCGCAGCCCGAGGGCTATAAGTAGGGGGAGGTAGGGGAGCGGTGGAGCACGCGCGCCCTCCTCCCCACTCTTTCTTCCTCCTCTCTCTCTGCTGCCGCTGCTCAGTGCCCTCCGTAGCGCCACTGCAGCTTGCCGTCATCGAGCTCCTCCTCCCCGCGCAGCTCCGCCCGGACGGCATGGCGCGCGAGAAGGTAGGAGACTGGGATGGCTCGACGGTGATCGAGGATCACCTCACCTTCCTCCGGGCCACGTGCCGGATGCCCAACGCGGCCTTCGTCAAGGTGCGGGTGCCGCCGCAGGAGGAGATTTCGCCGGCGCCACAGGGAGACGAGCGGGTCGTCTTCCGCTCACATTTCCTCCGCGGATTTGGCCTCCCGGTGAGTGGGTTTCTCTGCTCATTCATGGAGTTTAACCACATCCAGCCGCACCACTTGACGCCCAACACCATGTTGCTGCTGTCCGCCTTCATCACGTCATGCGAGGGCTACCTCGGCATCCTCCCCACCATCAAGCTGTGGGGAGCCTTCTTCTACGCCAAACTAGGCACCTCCGCCAAGGAGATGGCGGCCGAATGCGACGCCTTCGTCGCCGTGCGCCGGCCGTCGAAGAAGAATGCCTTCCCGGTCATCAAGCTGTCACAGTCGGTGAAACTGTGGCAGCAATCATATTTCTACGTGGAGAACGTCGACCCGGCGGTTGACTTCATCAACTTGCCGCCTTACGAGGCCGGCCCCCCTATTGGGCCTCGGGCCAACTGGGGCTACAAGCCAAAGCCCGTGGCGGCCGACACGGCTGCTGCCATCAGCCGGCTCGGGGTGATGACGGAGGCGGAGGGTCTCGTGGCGTTCGACCTGCTGATCGCCTTCATCAAGCGCCGGGTTCTCCCGCTCCAAAGCCGCCCTCATCTGATCTGTCGGATGAGCGGGCACCACGACCCGAGCCGGATGTGTACGAAGGAGATGCCGACTGCCGAGGTGGCCCGTATGGTGAATGAGATTACCGACCTCAAGGTGTTGGAGGGGTCCTGGCGGTTCGGGAAGCGGCCGTACTCCCATGACAACCCGCCGCCTGCCGTAAGTCTCTTAGTTTCTTCTTTTTAGTTCGTGCTTCAATCTTGATCTTGGTATGAAGTGGTCCTTCCTTGGAACGCAGATCTACATGTCCTCGGCGACGGCCTCCATCGTGGGGCCGGGTGGTGATTACCAGCCGGACCGGGAGGTGAGCGACGTGGACGACCCCGACTTGGGGGCGACCGCCTTGGAGGACGACGCCGTAGGCGGCGGCGATCGAGCATGCGGCTTCGAGGAAGGGGGCGGCGTGGAGACCTGGCCTGACGATGATGACGAGGAAGACGAGCCGTGCCCCGCCCGAGGCGCTCCTAACACAAGCGCAGGCCCCTCCGCCGAGCCGTCTGCTCGAGGCGGTAAGTGCAAGCGAAAGCAGGGCACCGCCCTATTTGGCAGCGCGCCGAAGAAGCCCAAGAATCCGGCCGCCGCGACTAGGCAAAAAGAGGCCGCGGCGAAGGTGGCCAAGTTTAAGAGGCAGCTGTCGGCGTAAGTATTTTCTCTTACGCTATCCCTTTCTTGCCGATCCGGCCTAAAAATTTCTTTGCCTTGCTCTCTTATCTCAGGGCCCCGCTTACCCTTAACAAGGCGGCCGCCGCCTTGGTCATCAGGTCGGTGGAGACCTCCACCACCACCCGGCGAATTGATCCGGCCGCCGACCTCCGGGAGGCGCAGGAGCGAAACGCGCGGGAGGTGCGCGAGGAGCAAGAAGCCGCCCGCCTGGAGAAGGCGGAGGATGACAAGGAGGAGGCGTTTGTGCTGAGGAAGCTGGCGCAGGCGGAGGCTGACGCCGCGGCGAAGGAGCGACTTGCGGAGGCCGCGTGCCGCCAGGAGCCGCTGCTCGTGGTTCCCCTAAACTCCGCGCCGCCTCTGCCAGAGTTTGTGGCGACGACTGAGGGGGCCGGCGACGAGCAACCGATCATGGAGAGGGAGCGCGGCGACGTCGCCATGCCGGACGTCATCATGCCTCCGCCACCGCCGACCAGCGGAACGCAAGACAGGCAGCCACCCGCCCCGCCGGCGCCACCAGCCGGGAACGAGATGGTGACGGGCCCCCTCCTAAGGCCCGCACACTCCACGCCGCCGTCTTGCGAAGGCTGCCTCGGTGCCACGACCGCTGGAGGCCGGCGTCACGAGCTCGTCGGTCCCGGACATCGAGGCGACCAACGCCGCGCCCTCTGGCTGGGTGCGCGGAGGCGGGACGGGAGCCTTGAACCAGGCGGCCCTTGAGGTCCAGACCAAAGCTCTGGGCTGAAGCTGACGCCCTCAAGTGGTGCAACGAGGCATTCCTGAACTCACGAGCAGCCATCCGGGTATGCTTCTCACTTCTTTGTTTTTGATCTTCTTATTTTTTGGTGGGGGCGCGCCAGCGCACCCACTGGGTGTAGTCCCCGAGTTTCGGGTTGGCTACTAAGCAGGCGGTCCGGAACTTTAACTTGCAAGCATCAAATGCTAACTCCATCTGACATTCCTATTGCAGGATTACCACAACCTTCGCGCGGCCGCCTTGAACTCCGGAGTCCGGGAGCTGGAGAAGCAGACTGCCAACTTGTCCAAGAGCCGGAGTAAGTCTTCGCTTCCTTTCCCCGCGGGGGCGCGGGGGCGCACCCGCGGGCTGTAGTCCTCGAGATTCGGGCTGACTGCTGAGCAGTCGGGCCGGATCTCCCCGACAACTGTATTTTATCTTATTGACTATTGATGACTTCTTTTTCTGTGGGGGCGTGATAGCGCACCCGCGGGCTGTAGTCCCCGAGATTCGGGTCGACTGCTGAGTAGTCGTGCCGGATCTCCCCGGCAACTGCTGAGCAGTCATGCCGGATCTCCCCGGCAACTGCATCCCTTCCTTGATGAGTGTTAATGTTCTTTCTTCTTCTCTCTTTGCAGAGGCCAATGCCGCCTTGCAGCAGCAGCTGGGCGAGGCCAACACCGCGCTGCGTGTCAAGGAGGCGGAGTGCAGCAAGCTGGCCGAGGAGCGTGACCGACTGGTCACGCAGCTGTCGGAGCAGACGGAGCGTCTCAAGACGGCTCAGAAGGAGGCGGAGACGAAAGAACCGACCTTCTCGCTGAGTTTGATACCGAGCGCTCCGCATGGGCTGACAAGGAGGCGCAGCTGACTGCCGGCTTCGGCAGCATCGAGGACATGGTCGACGGTAAACTTCTTCTTTTTCCTTTCTTTGAATCACCAGCCTCTATCCAGGCTGACTGTTGGCTTCTAACTTCTGGCTTCTTTGCTTTTTCGCCCAAGCAGACTTCTTCCCAGGACACTCCATTGTCGCGAACCAGGCCATTGAGGCTTCTCGCGAGGAGCGGAGGGAAGAAGGCGTGCAGATTGCCGTTGACGCTTCCCGGACCCTTAGCGAGAAGCTTCTCAGCATCCAGGCCCGCCTTCGGCTGGCTCACCAGATGATGCGTCGTCTTCAACGTGTCGGGGCCCAGGCCGCCCTCTGGCCAGGCATGCCGGCTCCACACACACCCAGTCGGACTGCTGACTGGCTGGAGGTGGCGGCTGGTCGCCTGGAGGCCTGGAAGGGCTCTTCGGCCTAGGCTGGAGCATGCCGAGCTCTGGAATTCATCAAGGCGTGGTATCCTGGGCTAGATCTAGCCCAGCTGACCATGTTTCGGCTGGAGGGGCAGGAGGAGCTGGTGGCGGTGGAGGACGACCTTGTCAAGTGGGCAGCGGCAATCGACGACTACACCGACACCAGCGTCTTTGTCCCAGAGCTGGTTAACGACGGCGCCGAGACGCCACTAGAGTGGTTCGGGCTGAATCCGAAGGACAGCAGGGACTCGGCCGAGGTGATCGATTCCAACGACGAAGGGGAGGACGCGGAGGATGAGGAAAGTGAAGAGGACGCGTCGGAGGTTGGGGTGGACAGCCAGCCTCAACCTGACCGCGCCTCGAGCAACGATCCATGCTCAAGTGCGCCAACTGCTGCTGGAGGCGACCAGGCGGAGACCGACCAGCCGTCTGCTCCACCAACCGGCGCCGCCGACTCAACCGTCCAGCCATCCGCTCCACCAACCGATGCCGCTGACATCGCCATCCAGCCAGAGCCCTCTGTTGCTCCTTAGGTCGTCACCTTTATTTTCCTTGTTTATCGGTCTCGACAAATTTTTGATAAATTTGCACAATTCCACCCACGGGGTGTATTTCAAACTCTATTGAATGCTGGCCAATAGGCCTTTTGCTATATAAATACTCTTTGTCATGAATTATGCTTTGTTTGCCGACTTATGACTTTTCTTGCTTTCTGCTCCCTGCTTCTTTCCTTTGCCGCCCTCCCTTGGCTACCCTCTTGCCAGCCAAATAGCCGCTCTGCAGACTGCGGCTGGGTTGAGTACTTAGCTACTTGTGGGAGGGCAAGTACTTAGCCATTTGGAGTGTCCGCAAGGTAAGCAGAAGCCGGTCGGCCGGCTGCTCAGCAGCCGGTCGAGTAGGCGGGATGCCGGCCTCGGCTATGTGCGCTTTTTTCCTTAGCCATTTTTCATATGGGCACCGCTTTGGCAACTCCTGTCCACCGTACAGTTGCTCTACGAGCTGCGGTTTCTGCCTGGAGAAGTTTTCTGGTGCCGACATACTACTTGTCCGACTGCAGGAGACGGCACATAGTAGAAGGCGGCGAGCCCCCCAGGCCGACTAGTTGAGCCTGATGCCAGGCGAAATAATGGAACAACACATTCATGGGCATAATTCTTATCATATAGATAAAAGAGGGTAGTCCCTGAGTTCTTCTCGGGGACCCGGAGTCTTTGTACTTAATACAAAAGATAGCATGACACATACTGCTTTAACTATAAAATCTTCGAAGGAGGTTTGCGTTCCATGGCCTCTCCGTCTCCTTGCCTGAGTCGTCTCTTTTGCACGCTCTGGGCTTCTCAGCGTCGATCAGGTAGTAGGAACCATTGCCCAACACTTTGCTGACGATGAAAGGGCCTTCCCAAGGTGCCGAGAGCTTTTGATGGCCGGCTGTTCGCTGTATCAGCCGGAGCACAAGGTCTCCCTCTTGGAAGGATCTTGGCTTGACCTTATGATTGTAGTATCAGCGCAGACTCTGCTGGTAGATGGCGGACCGGCTGAGTGCCAACATCCGGCCCTCTTCCAACAAGTCGATGTCGTCTTCTCTTGCTTCTTTGGCCTCCGCCTCGGTGTACATGGTGACTCGTGGGGAGTCGAATTCTATGTCCGTCGGGATGACGGCTTCAACACTGTAGACGAGGAAGAAGGGTGTGAAGCCGGTTGATTTGTTCATAGTTGTGCGCAAGCTCCAGAGGATGACTGGCAGCTCATCGAGCCAGCAGCCGGCCGAATGCTCTAGAGGCTCGACCAGTCGGGGTTTGATGCCGAACAAGATGAGGCCGTTTGCTCGCTCCACTTGGCCGTTTGACCGCGGATGGGCAACGGATGCTAAGTCCAGTCGGATGCTCTGTGTCGCGCAGAAACGAGCCAAGGCTCCGTTGGCAAAGTTTGTGCCGTTGTCGGTGATGATGCTGTGTGGTATACCGTACCGAGTGGTGATGTCGGCGATGAAAGTCATGGCAGTCGGCCCATTCAGTTTCTTGATTGGCTTTGCTTCTATCCACTTAGTGAACTTGTCCACAGCGACAAGCAAATGAGTCATGCCACCGCGAGCCGTCTTGAATGGCCCCACCATGTCCAGCCCCTAGACGGCAAAGGGCCAGGCGATGGGAATGTTCTTGAGTGCAGAAGCCAGCAGATGTGGCTTGGAACAGAACTTCTGGCACCCTTTATACTTCTGGACCAAGTCTTTGGCGTCTTCTAGAGCAGTCGGCCAGAAAATACCATGGCGGAAAGCTTTGGCAACAAGTGATCTTGAAGCCGCATGGTGACCACATTCACCTTGATGAATATCCTTGAGGATTGCTTGGCCCTGGTCCGGCTCCACGCAGCGCTGGTACACACCAGTGACACTGCACCGCACCCGTTCTCTGTTGACGATGGTGTATGTTGCTGCCCGTCGTTGCACTTGTCGGGCTGAGATCTCATCAGTCGGCAGTTCTTTGTTCACCAGAAAGTTGAGGATGGGTTGAGCCCATGATGGTGCTACTATTTCTTTGACTATCACGACTACAATTTGTACAAGGGTGGTTGGGCCGGGAGGTGGCAGGTTGGAGCTATCTACCGCCTATTGAGTTGGAGAAGTCCCCGGGCCAACTGCTGCAGTCCCCGGGCCGGGTTCTGGAGTCCCCGGGCCGCCTGCCGAAGTCCCCGCGCCAGCTTATGGGGCCCTCAAGTCGGATCCGACTGCTTCGAGAGGGGCCGGCACGAAGATGGAGTCTGATACTGGTGATGGCTTGACAGACGGCTTGAGGAGGCGCCGTAGGGCGACGCCGGCTGGTATTGCTTGTCGGGTGGAGCCGATCCGTGCCAGGGCATCTGCTTGCTCATTGTCATTTCTTGGCACATGGAGGAACTCACACCCCTCGAAGTATCCACTGAGTTGCTGCACGAGGAAGCGGTAGCTTGCCATATTTGCATCCTTGGCGTCCCAGTCGCTTGACGACTGCTGGACCACCAAGTCAGAATCACCATAGCACAAGATCCGGTAAATGCCGAGTTCCTTGGCAAGAGGGAGCCGTGTATGAGTGCTTCGTATTCAACTACGTTGTTGTAGGCGGCAAAGTGGATTTGCAGCACATATCTGAGCTTGTCGCCTTTGGGAGAGGTGAGGACAATGCCGGCTCCCAGACCGGTGCGCATTTTTTATCCATCAAAGTGCATCCGCCAATGGGTGGAGTCTGGCGCTGGCGGCAGGTACTGGGTCTCGACCCAGTCGACGAGGAAGTCGGCCAGCGCTTGTGACTTGATGGCGGTGCGAGGCTGGTAGTAGATGGTGTAGGGGGGCATATCTATGGCCCATTTGGCCACTCGGCCTGAAGCATCTCGACTTCCAATGATCTCAGCAAGCGGAGTAGTGCAGACAACAGTAATTGGGTGCTCTTGAAAGTAAGGCTTCAGCTTCTTAGCGGCAAAGTGCACACCATAACACATTTTCTGATAGTGGGGGTAGTTTTGCTTGGAGGCGGACAACACTTCACTGAGGTAATACACCGGCCTCTGGACCGCAGTGCTCTGCCCTCCTCCTTGCGCTCCACCACTATGACTATGCTGACCACCCGACTGTGGCAGCGATGTAGAGGAGCATGGGCTCCTTATCAGTCGGAGCCGCTAGGAAAGGCGGGGTGGTCAACATCTTCTTGAGCTGTCGGAAAGCTTCGTCTTCCTTGTCATTCCACTCGAAAAAAGTGGTCTTCTTCATGAGCTGGTACAGGGGGAGAGCCTTCTCGCCCAGCCGACTGATGAAACAGCTGATGGATGCCAGGCAGCCGGTGAACTTCTGTATGTCCAGCAGTCAGGTGGGCACCTCCATCTTCTTGATGGCCTTGATCTTCACAGGGTTGCACTCTATGCCACGCTCTGAGACCATGAAGCCGAGGAGTTGGCCGACTGGTACTCCAAAGACGCATTTCTCTGGGTTGAGTTTGATTTGAAATTGGCGCAAGCTTTCAAATGTTTCCTTGAGGTCTTCCAGCATCATGCCATGCTTCTCCGTCTTCACCACCACATCGTCCACGTAAACATGGGCGTTTCTGCCGAGTTGCTTGAGGAGACACTTCTGCATGCAACGCTGAAACGTGGCGCCGACATTTCTCAAGCCGAACGTCATTGTCAGGTAGCAGAAGGCTCCGAATGGCGTGATGAAGGCAGTCTTCAGCCTGTCAGCCGGGTTCAGTTTGATCTGATGGTACCCTCAGTATGCATCCAGAAAATTCAACAGCTCGCATCCGGTTGTGGAGTCTACCACTTGGTCAATTCTTGGCAAAGCAAAGGGATCTTTGGGGCAAGCTTTGTTGAGGCTGGTATAATCAATACACATGTGCCACTGCTTATTCTTCTTCAGCACAAGAACTAGGTTGGCCAGCCATTCTGGGAAGAATACTTCCATGATGAAGCCGGCTGCTAGAAGCCGGGCTATCTCTTCTCCAACAACTCTTCTCTTTTCTTCTGATAGGCGGCGCAAGGGCTGTCTGACCAGCTTGACGTCAGGTCGGACATGTAGCTTGTGCTTGGCGAAATCCGTCGGAACTCCCGACATGTCTTTGGGAGACCATGCAAAGATGTCCCGATTCTCACAAAGGAAATCGACGAGCTCGCTTTCCTATTTGCTGTCAAGGTTTGCACCTATGACAGCGTGCCTCTCCGGGTCCAAGGGTATCTTCTTTGTTTCCTTCGCCGGCTTGAACGAGCCCTCAACTTCCGACTCCTTGGGGGTGGGTGACATTTTCGGCTGCTTTCCTGCCATCGCCACAACCCGGTCAAGGAGCCGCTTTTCAGCTGCAATCACAAGGGACTCGGCCAGCCGACTGCTGTATGCAGCGTAGGTGAACAACTTCTTGTAGTCTCCGACTATGGTCAGGATTCCCTTGGTAGTCGGCATCTTCATCTTGAGGTAAGCATAGTGGGGGACCGCCATGAACTTGGCCAGAGCAGGCCGGCCAAGTAGCACATGATAGGGGCTCTCAAGGTCCACCACCTCAAACCAAACTGACTCTCGGTAGAAGTGATTTTTGTCCCCGAAGAGAACATCGATCTGGGTCTTGCCAATTGGCGAGCAGGAAAGGCCAGGAACTATGCCATGGAATACAGTCCGACAGGGATGAAGCTGCTTCTGCTTGATTCCCAACTTCTCCATTGTGTCACGGTACAGGATGTTGATACTACTGCCGCCATCTATCAGGACTCGGGAGAAGCGAGCTGCCCGCCTCTCTGCTGCGAAGGTGGCATCCAAGACCAGGGCATAAGAACTAGGGGAGGGCATCACCTCCGGGTGGTCAGCCCTACTCCAACTGATGGGCTTTTCAGACCAGTGCATGAACTCTGGAGTCTCTGACACCACTGCATGTACTTCTTGTTGCTGTTGCCGTCTGCTGCTCCTGTCGTCGGCCACGTTGGTGAACACAACATAGGCTCCATGCTCCATAGGATACTCATCTTGTATGGCGCCGACTGGCCGAACCGCCGGCTGCTGGGGTGGAGGAGGCGGCGTGCCGGCAGGCGAAGGAGGCAGGA
The DNA here is from genome assembly GCF_002162155.2 of Triticum dicoccoides. Taxonomy (NCBI): domain Eukaryota; kingdom Viridiplantae; phylum Streptophyta; class Magnoliopsida; order Poales; family Poaceae; genus Triticum; species Triticum dicoccoides. The sequence continues at coordinate 504,095,610 of NC_041389.1, forward strand.
GTCCATCTCCCTTGGCAATTCGGGTGAGCCAATGGCACTTCCGAGTGGTGTGGTTGGACGCCTTCGCGCCGCTATGGAACTTGCAGGGGGCGTCAAGAGTCTGCTCGTATGAGAAGGCGGGCAACTAATTGGGCTTGCCTCCCTTCTGACGCTTGGGCGGAGGCTGCCCTTCCGGCTGTTGGTCTTCAACTGTCGCCACCTGCCGGCTGGTGGAAGACGGCTGCGTGGCCTTGAGCTTGTGGTCGCTCGGTGGCTGTCGCCGACTGGTGTCACCAGCCGGGGTCCGAGGAGCCTGAGGAGCTACCTTGCCGGATGCATAGACTAGGATCTCCGCCTTCAAGGAGGAGTCAGCTGTGGCGTATTTGTCGGTGATGATCAGCAACTCGTCGAGAGTCGTCGGCTCGTTGCAGAGGAGTCCGTGCTTGAGGAGGGTGCCCTCTCGACACCCGACGGTGAAGTATTCGATGGCCTGCACCTCATGCACGCCTTCGCAGGAGTTGCGCAGCTCGGCCCAGCGCGTGAGATAGTCGCGAGTCGATTTGCTGGGCCCTTGGAGAGCTGGCGGGGTTTGGGAGGCCGCTTGTACATGCTGGTGAAGCTGCGAATGAAGGCTTCAGTGAAATCAACCCAGTTGTTGATGTTGCGCGGCTTCAGGCTATTAAGCCACGTCCGGTCTGTGCCCTGGAGCATGAGCGGGACATATTTCACAGCAACACGCTTGTTGCCGTTCGCTATGCTGACGACCATGGAGTAGTCGACCAGCCAGTCCTCCGACTTCACGGAGCCGGTGTACTTGGGCGTATCTCTTGGGAGCGTGAACCCTCGAGGGAAAGGCTCGTCTCGGATTCGCGGGCCGAAACAGGGTGGGCCCAACGCGTCTTCTTCTTCTAGCACCAAGGAATGATTGAGGCGGTCGATCCGATGGCGGGCGTCGTTCTCACCGGCTCCTTCCCGGCGGCCAAGGCGGTCGCCGAGTGTCGGGTGCGTGACAGGAGGCAGAGTGGGGTGCCTTTCTCCGCGAGGCGGAGAAGGAAGTGGGTCTCCTTGTCGCTCCACAGCTCGGGGGCGGTCTTCTACGTCACGCTCGATGGAGAGGTGAGTTCGACTGTGGCTAGCAGCTGGCTCATTGCCTCTTCTGCCACGGGCACCACCAGTCGGCGTCCGGGATGTCGCGCCATGATCCTGGCGAAGGGGCGGCTCGTCATTCCGTCGGATGGGTGCTTCGGCGCGGCAGCCGACTTCATGCTACTCAGCGGCCGCGTCAAGGAGCTGCTGGACGTGCTCTGTCATGTGGCGACGCTCGTCGCCCTCGTACTTGTCCAGCTCATCTGTCACTGCCTGGTCAGCTCAGATGTTCTCCGCAGGCGTGGCGTAGACGGGACGATCCGTCCCAAACATGCTGACGATGGTCGCGCCACACTACCGGATCGAGCCGATGTGGCTAGGCCCCTCGGGAGCCGGCGTGTCACCGACGGCTCGGTCCATCTCGCGCCGGTAGGCTTCCGAGAGGCGTCGCATGCTGGCTAGTCGGTTGGCGCTTTCGACGAGTTGGACGCGGCGTGCTTCCAGCGTCTTAGCGTCCGCGATTCCCGGGATGGGCGCTGACAAGTCTCGCAGCGCCCATCGAGTGGGTCTCGCACGCCTCCGTCCGAGTGCTCACCACTGTTAATGACAAGCACCTCCATGATGGTGCTCCCGCCGCTGTGCTCGCAAGGAGGCGGCTCGTCATAGACCACCACGTTGGTGGGGAACGCGTCAAGTGACGCCATGTCGGAGTCGACGATCATCGGGTCGGTGGAGCCAACAGACTCCAAGTCGATAGTAGGCTCGCTGGCGACATGGAGCTGTTCGAGGAGGCTGACGAGGCGACTCTCAGGGTAGTCGGTGCCCGCGTCGGACGCCGGCTCGTTAGAGAGGCGGATCTCGCCAACAAGGTCGGCGAGGCAACTTGCTGCGCAGGCAATCTCCACGCCGTGCAGTGCATTGATGCTGACATCGTCGAGCGTGCTGGGTTGGCTGCACTCGCCAGGAAGGAACAAGGTTCCCGTCCAGAGCAGGTCTCTGGATGACGGTGCACCTCCCCCATGGTGGGCGCCAAATGTCAGGGGTTGGGTGCGACATATGCCAAAGGATGGCTTATCATGGTGGGAGCAAGTAGAACGTCACTGGTGCCTGGAAGCGGGCTGAGGCGTAGACACGAACGCCAGCGCACTTTACCCAGGTTCGGGGCTCTCCTAGGAGATAACACCCCTAGCCCTGCTCTGCGGGGTCTCCGCATGATCACTAAGGCACTAGTGCGTACAATGGTACTCCTCGAGCTGTATGCTAGGGGTAGAAGGAGGCAGGGCTAGCTCTCTTCCTCCTCTAGGGTGGAAGCTAGTTCTAACAAGTTGGGAACCCTTTGCATGGGTGCCCTGGGGGGTTTATATAGGCCTACCCCCCAGGGGTACAATGGTAATTTGGCCGGGTGCCGGACCCGGCTGTCAGTGTCTCTGGTCGCCGGCTTCTCCGCCAGCAGGTGGGGCCCGCCACCTGGTGGGGCCCTCCGAATGGTCTGGTACAGAGCCGACAGGCCACCCTCGCCGCTGGCGGGTCTGGTTGGTGGCTGATCACTATAATCGTGACGCTAATGACGCGGGCTTGGTCAAGGGAGCGTGGCTACAGTCCCGCCGCCTGGGGGGAGATCACTATAGTCACACCTTGCCCCATCTGGTTAATGGTTCTCGGGCCTAGAGGGAGGAACTGGCTGCCTGCTGGAAGTCGACCTCCCTTAGATCCGGCTGGTGTGGCTTCCGCTGCCTTCCGGGCTCTCACTGCCCGGTAGGGCCCGCCGCCTGCAGGCCGTACCGATAGGCCGTCATGGGAATAGGGCTCCGCCTGTGAGGAATGATGTCAAGGGGGAAGTGGCAATAGTGCCGCGTCGTGCGAAGATCTCCGCCTGTACGGGGCACTGTAGCCACGCCAAGCCCAGGATTCGGGGGCGAGGGGCTACACTGTAGCCTCACCCTGTCTTGTCCTCTTGATGAGGGGCACAGACTCTAAGGGCGCCGGGTGGCCGCCTCCTATAAGCTGGCCTCTACGGAGGCCGCCTGCTAGGAGTCGGCCCGTCTTGGTGTCGTCTGCTGGTACTCGGCCATCTTCGGGCAGCCGGCCGTTGAGCTAGCCGGCCACCGGAAGGCGGTGCTTATGCTGGTGTCTCTCGGGGCGAAGCTGGCCCAAAGTCTTGAAAGGCTCAGGGACTCGGGTTAGGCTACCCGTGGCCCATTACTCCGACAATCTACCTCGAGATTGTTGAGTGTTGAGATTGTGTTCTATCGACTAGCCCAACCCCGATTTATATAAGTTACGGGAGGCCTAGGGAGTCCTAGTCGATTATGTCAGTGGAGAGGAGTCCTCCACGAATAAGGAGTCCTTGTCTTGAATGGCACAACTGAAGGAAATATGCCCTAGAGGCAATAATAAAGTTGTTATTTTATATTTCCTTATTTCATGATAAATGTTTATTATTCATGCTAGAATTGTAATAACCGTAAACTTGATACATGTGTGGATACATACACAAAATACCATGTCCCTAATAAGCTTCTACTAGACTAGCTCGTTGATCAAAGATGGTTAAGTTTCCTAACCATAGACATGTGTTGTCATTTGATAAACAGGATCACATCATTAGAAGAATGATGTGATAGACAAGACCCATTCGTTAGCTTATCATTATGATCGTTCAATTTTATTGCTATTGCTTTCTTCATGTCAAATACATATTCCTTCGACTATGAGATTATGCAACTCCCGAATACCGGAGGAATGCGTTGTGTGCTATCAAACGTCACAACGTAACTGGGTGATTATAAAGATGCTCTACAGATATCTTCGAAGATGTTTGTTGGGTTGGCATAGATCAAGATTATGATTTGTCACTCCGAGTATCGGAGAGGTATCTCTAGGCCCTCTCGGTAATACACATCATAAGAATTCTTGCAAGCAAAGTGACTAATGCGTTAGTTGCGGGATGATGTATTATGGAATGAGTAAAGAGACTTGACGGTAATGAGATTGAACTAGGTATGGAGATACCGATGATCGAATCTCGGGCAAGTAACATACCGATTACAAAGGGAATAACGTATGTTGTCATAACGGTTCGACCGATAAAGATCTTCGTAGAATATGTGGGAGCCAATATGAGCATCTAGGTTACACTATTGGTTATTGACTAGAGAGGTGTCTCGGTCATGTCTACATAGTTCTCGAACCCGTAGGGTCACGCTTAACGTTCGATGATGATGATGATATTGTATTATATGAGTTATGTGATTTGGTGACCGAGTGTTGTTCAGAGTCCCGGATGAGATCACGGACATGACAAAGAGTCTCGAAATGGTCGATCGGTAAAGATTGATATATAGGACGATGGTATTCGGACACCGGAAGTGTTCCGAAGGGTACCGGGTACATATCCGATACGTCTCCAACGTATCTATAATTTTTTATTGTTCCATGTTGTTATATTATCATTATTGGATGTTTTATAATCATTTATATCATTTTTTGGTACTAACCTGTTGACAAAGTGCCCAATGCTAGTTGTTGTTTTCTGCTTGTTTTTTACATCGCAAGAAATCAATACCAAACGGAGTCCAAATGCAGCAAAACTTTTTGTGGATTTTTTCTGGACCAGAAGACACAAGATGGGCCGAAGAAGTACTAGAGGGGTGCCTTGAGGGGGGCACAACCCACCAGGGCGCTCCTGGTGGCCCAAGCGCACCCAGATGGGTTATGCCCACCTCGGTGGCCTCCCGCACCGCCTCTTTGCTCTATAAATACCCCAATATTCCAGAAACTCTAGGGGAGTGGACGAAAATAACTTCCAGCCGCCGCAAGTTCCAGAATCGATGATGCATGAGTAGTTCATTGTAGACCTACGGGTCCGTAGTTAGTAGCTAGATGGCTTCCTCTCTCTCTCTTGATTCTCAATACAATGGTCTGTTGGAGATCCATATGATGTAACTCTTTTTGCGTGTGTTTGTTGGGATCCAATGATCTTTGAGCTTATGATCAGATCTATATTTTTATCCATGAAAGTTATTTGAGTCTTTTTTGATCTCTTATATGCATGATTGATTATAGCCTCGTATTTCTTCTCCGATATTTGGGTTTTATTTGGCCAACTTGATCTATTTATCTTGCAATGGAAAGATGTGCTTTGTGATGGGTTCGATCTTACAGTGCTTGATCCCAGTGATAGAAGGGGAAACGACACGTGTGTATCGATTCTATTAAGGATAACAAGATGGGGTCTATTTCTACAAAATTGTCCTTGTCTACATCATGTCATCGTTCTTATTGCATTACTCCATTTTGCCATGAACTTAATACACTAGATGCATGCTGGATAGCGGTCGATGTGTGGAGTAATAGTAGTAGATGCAGGCAGGAGTCGGTCTACTAATATTAGACGTGATGCCTATATAATGATCATTGCTTGGATATCGTCATGAGTATTTGAAGTTCTATCAATTGCCCAACCGTAATTTGCTATTCCACCATTTGCTATTTTTCTCGACAGAAGCCACTAGTGAAACCTACGGCCCCTGGATCTCTTCTTTAATATATTTACCTTCACGATCTATTTTTATTTGCTTTTATTTTCACATCTATTAAACCAAAAATACAAAAAATACCTTGCTGCATTTTTTTTAGTAATTTACTTTATCTCGCGTTCCCGCGAGATCTATTTATCCGATCTACTGCAATTTTATCTATTTTTTTTACCCGTGAGGGATTGACAACCCCTGTCTTACGTCGGGTTGCAAGTATTTATTCTTTGTGTGCAAGAGTTGTTTACGTGGTGTTGTGTGGTTCTCCTACTGGTTCGATAACCTTGATCTCATCACTGAGGGAAATACCTACCGTTGTTGTGCTGCATCATCCCTTCCTCTTTGGGAATACTGACGTAGTTCAAGCAAACATCAAAAGTAATTTCTGGCGCCGTTGCCGGGGAGACATCATCAACATCAACCAGGTTCCTAATCACAAATCTCATCTCCTTGCAATTTACATTATTTTCTATTTGCCTCTCATTTTCCTCCCCCTCCCCCCCACTTCAAAAAATTTGCCGTTTTATTCGCCCGCTTTTTCGTTCGCCGTTTTACCATCAGATCTATCTTTTTGCTTGTAATCATGAGTGATTTTGGTATGGCAGGAACAAATGATGGCCTAACTCCTAAAATGGAGCGTACGGATAATCTGGATGCCAAAACTTTTGTCTTGGGGCAGGGGAATTTATGGGAAAATAACATATCCAAGAATTTTTCAATTGTGTTGGAAATTTAAGTCTTGATGATGCTCCTACACTTAAAAAGACTAAATCTTATGTAGAAGCTATTTCGGCACTAGTTCTGAAACTTGAAAATAAATTTATTCGTACTCATCCTACCTTGCAAAGATTGTTTTATGAGTTACCCGTAATAAAGAATCCTAAAGCTCAAAAGTTAGCTACTCTTTGTTCTCATGAATGAATTTGACTACATAATACGGGAAGCTAAGGAAATCTTTGATTTTTATGGTATGAATTGTGAAAAATCCGTGATTGATGAAATTCTTTATAATAGTGATTATGCATTGAGACATTTGCTTGGGAATAATCAAATCTTTGATGAGAATCTTAAAATGAAAGTCCCTGTTTTAGACATGATCCAACAAGTTTCAATGATGTTAATCAACACTATTCTTGGATTGCTGCCGGAAATCAAAAGGGTTATGATGGTAAGCAACTTAATAGTGCTAAGGTTTCCATGGATAATGTCTTTTATGTTTCATTTGCAAAACCCCTGGACAAAAATACCCCCAAGGAAAACAAGGATAAAGATGGCAAAACTTAGGTCCTTCGCATTATGCCTAGCTAGGGATGTAAAACGATAGCGCTCGTTGGGAGGCAAACCAACTTGTATCTTTTTCCTTTTTGGTTTTATTGCTGTTTTCAATAAAATACCCATTTATGCCTCTGATTAGATGTGTTTTTGTGGGTTAAATTAGTGTTTGTTCCAAGCAAGGCCTTTGTAATGATTTGGGTGAGAGTTGATTTGATCTTGCTGAAAACCAGAAACTTTTGCGCTCACAAAAATAATTCTGATTTTTAAAAGAAGAGTGCTTTTGAGTTGATTCCTTTTTCAGAAGATTATAAACAAATTGTCCACATTTTCCTAATTTTTCAGAATTTTTGGAGTTACAGAAGTATTCGAAGTTTCCAGATTGCTACAAACTGTTCTATTTTTGACAGATTCTGTTTTCTTTGCGTTGTCTACTTGTTTTGATGATTCTATGGTTTTCTTTGAAGAATTTTTGCCATAGAAAAGTTGGAATACAGTAGATATAATGCAAAAATAAATATGAATGGGTTTTCAACAGTACTTATAGTAGTGGTTTGCTTTCTTATACCAACGGATTTCACGAAGGTTTTGTCAAGTTTTGTGTGATTGAAGTTTCAAGTTTTGGGTGATATTACGATGGATGAAGGAATAAGGATTAGCAAAAGGCTAAGCTTGGGGATGCCTGAGGCACCCCAAGATAATATTCAAGAAGTAGCAAGCAACTAAGCTTGGGGATGCCCCCGAGTGGCATCCCCTCTTTCTTCTAACAACCATCAGTTTTTTACTTGGAGCTATATTTTTATTCGTCACATATTATGAGTTTTGCTTGGAGCGTCTTGTATGATATGAGTCTTTGCTTGTTTTACTTTATGTTTTAAGTCTTGAATCCTTGCTGGACACACCTTTTTAAGAGAGCCACAAATTATGTTATGCTTGCTCCTATGATTCACTTAAATTTTTTGAGCCATGGAATTGCTCTAGTGCTTCACTTATATCTTTTTGAGCATGGTGTGCTTTGTTATTTTTGAAGAAATGCTCTCATGCTTCACTTAGATTTATTTGGGAGTTAGTAATTTTAAAAAAAATTCTCTCTTGCTTCACTTAAATTATTTTGAGAGAAAGAAATATTATGCTCATGTTCTTCACTTATATTTGTTTGAGCTTATCAAAAGCAACATATGAAATTAGTCCCAAAGTGACAGATATCCAGAGAGGATATAATTAAAACTTTCATGAAGATCATTGGACAAAATAAACTTGGTTCTTTGTAATGGTTTTGAGATATGATGATGTGATATGTGAGTCATGTTGATGAGTAATTATGCTTTAGTAAGAATATTGGTGTTAAGGTTTGTGATTCCCTATGCAAGCACGAAAGTCAATAGTTATGCAATGGAATTACATCCTACTTTTGATGCATTATTCAGTGTTATTTATGCTTAATGCTCGCTTACAAGATTTTTCTTTTCTTGGCTGGGCGCTTCTCAATCTTTTTGCTAGCCTTCATTTTCACTAAGTATGATCACTACTTGTGCATCCAGAACACTTTAAACCAGTTTTGCCATATGAGTCCACTATACCTACCTATATGCGGTATTTCCGTGCCGTTCTAAGCAAATTTGCATGTGCCATCTCTAATTTTCAAAATAAATTTCTCTTTTGTGTGGGTTATGCCCACCTCGGTGGCCTCCCGCACCGCCTCTTTGCTCTATAAATACCCCAATATTTTAGAAACCCTAGGGGAGTCGATAAAAATCAATTCCAGCCGCCGCATGTTCCAGAACCACTGTCGGGTGGTAGGTGTGACATATGCCAACGGGTGGCTAATTATTGTGGGAGCCAGTAAAACATCGCTGGTACCTGGAAGCGGGATAAGGCGAAGACATGCACGCCGGTGAATCTTATCCCGGTTTGGGGCTCTCCTTGGAGGTAACACCCCTAGTCCTGCTCTGCGGGGTCTCCGCATGATCACTAAATCAGATTGTGGCTACAAGAGGCTCCTTGAGCTGTTTGCTAGAGGAAGTAGGGCAAGGCTAGCATTATCCTTCTCTCTATGTGATGTGTGTAGTTTTCAGGGATCAACCCTTTGCATGGTTGCCCTGGGGGTTTATATAGGCCTACCCCCCAGGGGTACAATGGTAGTCCGCCTAGATGAGGGTCCAGTCCGTCAGTGTCTGCGGTCCCCGGCTTCTCTGCCGGCCGCTGTGGCCCGCTGACTGGTGGGTCCCGCCGGCTGCCAACTTCTTGGCCGATAGGCTGGGCCCACCGCTCGGGGGTCTGTCGGCTGCTGGTTACTATAGCCTCACTCTTGGTGACGATGGCTTTGTCGGGGTAAGCATGGCTACAGTGCCGCCGCCTGGCGGGCGCTCATTGTAGCCTTACCCCATCTCATCTGATCAATGGTGCACAAACTTCTAGGGCGTGGGCAAGCCGGTGGTTGGAAGTCGGCTCCCCTCCATGCCGACTAGTTAGGGTCGGCCACCTCCTGGTAACTCTCTAGCAGGAGGGGCCCGCCGCCTACAGGCCGTACTGACAGCTTGATGTGGGCGTCGTCATGGTCAATGTGGCAACTATGTCGCGCCGGACGAGGGATGGTCGCCCGGTATGGCGCATTGTGGCCACGCTCGCTCCGGGATTCGGGGGTGTCAGGCTCCACTATAGCCACGCCCCATCATATCATCGTTATGTGGGTGCAAACTTTGAGGGTGTTGATCAGGCCGCCTGCTAGGAGCCAGCCACTCTGGTGGCTGCCTGCTAGGAGTCGGCCTGCTTCAGGGGGTCTTGTTGAACCTGGCCGCCTTTCAGCAACTGGCCACTGGGCCAGCCGGCTAGGAGCAGGCGGCCCTTCGTCTTGGATGCATGTTTGAGGGCACAGTCGGCCCGATGTTTTTGAAGAGCCAGGGGGAGCCAGTTAGGCTACCCGTGGTCATTTACTCCGACAGTACTCCCCGAAGCTGATGGGGCTTTGCGATCGAACTGAGAATGCGAAGCCCAAACAGCTTCCTTCTATGCAGAACAAGCAGCCCGGATCCAGTTTTAACCAGGCGCGCCGGTTGGTCGAACTTGAAGTCTGAAGGCGGGAACCAGGTGGCGTGTGCACCGAGCGCTGGGCCAGCCGCCCACTGCCTGCGTGCCATGTGGCACCAGTCGCGTTCCTCTGCCGGACGCGACGGTTGTCCGGTAGGGATTTCTTTAGGGTTCACCTGGCACCGGAGAGGGAAATGTCGTCGGCGCCGGAGGCGGGCGAACGCGTCCTCTTCACGTCGCATTTCTTGCGCGGGTTCGGCTTGCCGGTGAGTGGCTTCCTCCGCACCTTCCTTGACTTCTACGGCTTGCAGCCGCACCACCTCACACTGAACACGGTGGTGCTGCTGTCCGCCTTTGTCGCCCTTTGCGAGGGCTTTCTCGGTGTCCTCCCCACCATCGAGATTTGGGGGGAGTTCTTCCATACAAAGCTTGGCACCATCGCCAAAGGAGTGCTGGCTCAATGGGGCGCCTTCGTCGCGGTGCGAAGGCCGGCACCCGAAAATCCGTTCCCCTCCATCACACTGATCCAATCGATGAAGTTGTGGCAGCTGTCATACTGCTACGTGAAGAGCATCCACCCAGAAGGCGACTGGGTCAACCTGCCGGCTTATGTAGCTGGCCCGCCGGCTGGAAGGCGCCCCAACTGGTAGTACTGGCCCAGGACTCTATCGGTTGCCAGAGCTGTCACCGTCGCCCGGCTTAAGGTGATGGTGAGGTCGGAAGGTCTCACCGGGCCTGACTTGCTGACCGCCTTCGTGGCGCGTCGGGTACTCCCGTTCCAAGACCGGCCTCACCTGATATGCCAGATGAGCGGGCACCGCGACCCAAGCCGGATGTGCACCAAGGAGATGCCGCACGCGAAGGTAGCTCACTTGGTGAACTACATTTCGAATTGCAAGCTCCCGGAGGAGGAATGGCGGTTCGGCAAGGAGCCGTACTCGCACGCGGATCCATCGTCCATGGTAAATCTTCGTATTCTTCTTTTCCTTTGGCCGCTGAGTTCTCCTTGGACGTCTTGACCGATCGGCTATGAAACAGAGTGATCTTCTCCAATCGGCGACCAGTGCCACAAGGCCAGAGCATTAGTTCCTCCACGACCGAGAGGAGAGTGACACGGACGACCCCGACTTGGGGGCGGCCGCCTTGGAGGACCATGCGGCAGGCGGAGGCAGCAAGGCCGGCGGTTCCGGAGGTGGAGGCGGTGTCGAGGACTGGTCCGACGATGATGCTAAAGAACCCGTCCCGCACCGCCAGTCGGTGTCCGATCAGGCGGGCACGAGCTCAACTATCGTTGCCACTGTGCGAGGCGGCGCGCCGAAGTGCTGGACCACGTCATCGATGTTCGGCAGCCGGCCGAAATGGTCCAAGAGCTTGGTTGCGGCCACCAAGCGGGAGGAAGCGGCCGTGAAGGCCAACCGCTTTCGCAAGGTCGTGAAGGAGCCTCAGATGGTAAGTGTCGGCCTCCTATTGCATTTTCCTTCTTTCTTGTAGGTGTTCTTCTGAGTTTCTTTTTCTTGTTACGATAGAGCCCCGCTTTCTCTAGAGCGGTCGGTAGCCGGTTCCGTTGTGGGGGCGGCGGGGGCCTCCGCCAGCTCCCATCTTGTAGACCCATGCGCCGAGCTCCAGGCGGTGACGGAGAGGAACATGCGGGAGGCGCGTGAGGAGCGAGAGGCGGAGTGGAAGAAGGCGGCCCCTGCCCGAGCGGCGCAAGGGGAGGCGGATGAGACCGCGAGGGTGCAGGCCAGCTTCGTATCTCAGACACAGGCGGACGCCGCGACCGCCACACGGGCGGGGTAGGCCTTACATGGCCAGCCCCCACAGCTTGTCATCCCCCTCCGTGCCATTGCGCCAACGCTCAAGGCCTCGGTGGTGCCGCCTGAAGGGGCCGGCGGCGACCAACCGATCATGGAGAGGGAGGTGCACGACGTCATCGCCCCGGAGACGAAGGTGACTCCGCCATCACCGGTCGGAGCGGACCAAGGCAGCCAGCCCAACGCGCCACCCGTGCCGCCGACTGGAGGAGAGCCGACTACGGGGACTGACCTTATGGTCTAGCCTTCATCGTGTCGGCGTGCGAGGAGGCGGCCTCGACGCTGCCTCCACAGGAGGCCAGGGGTGCCGGCTCATCGACCCAGGACCTGGAGGTGGCCAGCATCAGCTCACCGGACTGGGCGCCAGGGGGCGGGACCGCCATGCTGAACGAGGCGGCGCAGGATGTCTGGGCCCGGCTTCTATCTCAAACCTCCGCCCTGAAGAACTATAATCAGGAATTTCCGGCAACGCGGACGGCCATCTGGGTAGGCCTCCTGCTCTTTGCTTCTTACTCTTGTGTTCTCCTGTGGGGGTGCGTCAGCGCACCCACTGGGTGTAGTCCCCGAGTTCCGGGCCGGCTGCTAAGCAGGCGGCCTGGAACTTCCAAGCAAGCTTGTGTTTTGACTTGTTTCTTCTTGTTTATCTGTCCTTATGGCAGGACTATCATAACCTCCCTGCGGCCGCCTTCAATTCCCAAGTCTGGGATCTGACTCAACGGACCGCAGACCTTTTTGAAAGCCGGAGTAAGTTTTTGCCTTCTATCTCTCGTGGGGGCGCGTCAGCGCACCCACTAGGTGTAGTCCCCGAGATTCGGGCCGACTGCTAAGCAGTCAGGCCGGATCTTCTTCTGGTGACTTCTTCCTTACTGATTCTTCGTTGTTGTCTTTGCAGAGGCTAACGCCGCCCTGCAGCAGCAACTGGGCGAGGCCCAGACCGCATTGTGCATTAAGGAGGCGGAGTGCAGTACAGTGGCTCAGGAGTGTGACCGCCTGGCCAAGAAGCTGGCTGACCAAGAGGAAAATCACAAGGCGGCCCTCCAGGCGGTGAAGGATAGCGAGGCCGCCCTCCAAGCCAAATATGAGACCCAAGTGGCGAACTGGACTGAGTCGGAGCAGGCGCTGAATGACGGCTACAGCCGCATTGAGGACATGATTGACGGTAAGTTGCCTTCCTTCTCTTCTCTTTGTTCTCCGCCTGTTATTTTAGTCCGGCCTTTGACTTTATATTATCTTGTTTCTTCTTTGGACAGAGTACTTCTTCGGCCACTCTGTTGGCGCCAGCCAGGTCATTGAGGCCCACCATGAAGAGTAGAGGCAGGCTGGTGCAGAGATTGCGCCAAATGCTGATCGGACTCTTGAGGAGCAGCTTCTGGCCATCCAGGCCCGTCTCCAGCCGGCTCACCGGATGCTCCGCCACCTTCAGCACATTGGAGCTCAGGTGCTTTCCGCCCTCTAGTCTAGTGCCACGATTCCTCACACTCCCAGTCAGACTGCCGACTGGCTGGAGGTGGCAGTCGGCCGTATTGAGGCGTGGAAGGCCTCCTTGGTTCGGGCAGGCGCCAGGAGGGCATTGGAGTTCGTCAGGGCATGGTACCCTGGGCTGGATCTTGCCCAGTTGACCACGTTCCGGCAGGAAGCCCATGAGGAACTGGTGGCAGTGTGGCCGGCTATCATTCATCGTGCTGCGGCGGGATTGCCGAGTACACCGACACCAGCGTCTTCATCCTCGACCTGAACGACGATGACACTGAGCTGCCGGAGGACTGGTTTGGGCTGAACCCGTCAGATGGCGAGGACTCGGCAGAGGAGATCGACTCCAGCGACGAGGGTGAGGAGGAGGAGGAGGAGGAGGACGGTGTATACGCTGCACCAGACGGCGGAGCAGCCGGCCAGCCTCAGCCTGACCGTGCCTCCAGCAACGAGGCACGTGCGAACACGCCACCTGTTACCAGCGATGATCAAGCTGAGACCCGCCACCTGGCCACTCCTCCAGCCAGCGCCGTAGTCTCTACCGACCTGCCAAACTCGCCGGTTGCTCCCTTGGTCTGAGCGGCCAATTTTATCTTTGTCTTCCTGCTCGTCAGACTTTTGAACCATGTTCGTTAAATTTGCGCAGTTCCACCCACTGGGGGTCTATTCAAACTAAGTTGAACTCGGGCCTTTGGGTGCCTTTTGTGTAAATATTATCTTGCATGTGCTATGTTGGTGTCGGCTTCCGACTTTGCTTGCTTTAAATCTTTTTCGGGTTGTTTCCTTTGCCGCCCTCCCTTGGTTGATGCCTTCCCAGCCGGACAGTTGCTAAGCAGTCTGAGGCCGGGAAAGTACTTGGCCGTTTGGGAGGGCAAGTACTTTAGCTTTCTTAGATTGTGATAGGGTGAGTGGGAAGCCGGCCAGCCGGCTGCTTAGCAGTCGGTTGGCGGGGTGGGGAGCCGGCTCGTGTTATGTAATCCTATTAGTCCTTAGCCATTTTTCGTGTGGGCATCCTTTTTGCTGCCTTTGACTCTTGTCAGTCGGACAGCTACTTCTGCGAGCTGCGACTTTCGGTAAGAAAGGGCTGAGATGCCGACACACTACTTGTCTGACTGCAGGTAGTGCTTAACATAACGCAAGGCGGCAAGTCCCCGGGCCGACTGGTCGAACCCGGTGCAGGACAAAAAAACAAATGTAATAACACATTCATAGGCATAACACTTATCATATAGATAAAAGAGGGCAGTCCCTGAGTGCTCCTCGGGGGTCCTGGTGTCTTGTACTTTAATACAAAAGATAGCATGGTACATACTGCATTAACTGTAAAATCTTTGAAGGAGATTGGCGTTCCATGGGCGTCCCGACTCCTTGCCAGAGTCATCTGCCTTGCGTGCCTTTAGCTTTTGTGCGTCGATCAGGTAGTAGGAGTCGTTGCCCAAGGCTTTGCTGATGACGAAAGGGCCTTCCCAAGGGGCCGAGAGCTTGTGCTGGACGGCTGTTTGTTGGAACAGCCGGAGCGCAAAGTCTTCCTCTTGGAAAGATCTTGGCTTGACCTTCCGACTGTGGTAACGGTGCAGGCTCTGCTGGTAGATGGCGGACCGAGTGAGTGCTAACAGCTGACCCTCTTCCAGCAGATCTACACCGTCTTCTCGCGCTTCCTTCGCCTTCGCTTCCATGTACATGGTGACTCGAGGTGAGTCGAACTCGATGTCAGTTGGGATGACAGCCTCAGCACCATACACAAGGAAGAAAGGAGTGAAGCCAGTTGACTTGTTTGGAGTGGTGCGCAAGCTCCAGAGGACGGCCGGCAGCTCCTCAAGCTAGCAGTCGAACGAACGCTCCAAGGGTTCGACCAGTCGGGGCTTGATGCTGGAGAGGATGAGGCCGTTTCCTCGCTCGACTTGGCCGTTTGACTGCGAGTGGGCAACGGATGCTAAGTCCAGTCAGATGCCCCGCGTCGCGCAAAAACGGGCCAAGGCTCCTTTGGAAAAAATTGTGCCGTTGTCGGTGATTATGCTATGTGGTACTCCGTACCGGGTTGTGATGTCTGCGATGAAGGTCACAGTAGTCGGCCCATTCAGCTTCTTGATCGGCTTTGCTTCAATCCACTTGGTAAACTTGTCGACGGCGACAAGCAGATGAGTCATGCCGCCACATGCCGTATTGAATGGGCCCACCATATCCAGCCCCCATACGGCAAAGGGCCAAGTGAGGGGATGGTCTTGAGGGCAGAGTCCGGCAGGTGTTGCTTGGAGCTAAAAACTTGGCACCCCTTGCAGTGTTTAACCAACTCTTTGGCGTCTTCCAAAGCAGTCGGCCAAAAGAAGCCATGACAGAAGGCTTTGGCGACAAGGGATCTTGAGGTCGCGTGGTGGCCGCACTCGCCTTGATGGATATCTTTGAGGATTGCAATGCCCTTCTCTAGTTCGACGCAGCGCTAGAAGACTCTAGTCACATTGCGTCTAACGAGTCCTCTGTTCACAATTGTGTATACTACAGCTCGACATTGGACTTGTCTTGCCGAGATCTCGTCAGCTGACAGCTCTTTGTTTACCAGAAAGTTGAGCATGGGCTGGGCCCATGATGGAGCTGTGGCTTCTTCTATTGCCAACACGACTACTACGATTAGGGGGATTGGGTTGGGAGGTGGTGGGTTGGAGTCGGCCACCGCTTGCTGTGTCTTTGAAGTCCCTGGGCCGGGTTCTGAAGTCCCCGGGCCGAGTGTGACCGTATTAGTCCCCGAGCCACCTGCTGAGGTCCCCGAGCCGCCTGCCGCCATCGCTAAGTCGGATCCGACTGCGTCAGGGTCAGGCGGCACGAAGATGGAATCTGATTCTGGAGACGGCTTGACAGACGGCTTGAGGAGGCGCTGAAGGGAAACACCGGTTGGTATATCTTGCCAGGTGGAGCCAATTCGTGCCAGGGCATCTTCTTGCTCGTTGTCGGCCCGTGGCACATAGAGAAACTCGCACCCTTCAAAGTATCCGCTGAGTTGCTGAACAAGGAAGCGGTAGCTCGCCATATTTGCGTCCTTGGCATCCCAATTACCAGACAACTGTTGGACCACCAAGTCTAAGTTGCCATAGCATAGGATCCGGCGAATGCCGAGTTCTTTGGCCAGCTGGAGCCCATGTATGAGCGCCTCATACTCGGCCACGTTGTTGGAGGCGGCAAATTGGATTTGCAATGTGTATCTGAGCTTGTCGCCTTTGGGAGAGGTGAGGATGATGCCGGCTCCCTAACCAGTGCGCATCTTGGATCTGTCAAAGTGCATCCGCCAATGGGTGGAGTCGGGTGCTGGTGGCAGGTACTGGGTCTCGGCCCAGTCGACGAGGAAGTCGGCCAGCACTTGGGACTTGATGGCGGTGCGAGGTTGATAGAAGATGGTATAAGGAGCCAGCACGATGGCCCATTTGGCCACCCGGCCGGATGCATCTCGGCCGCCCATGATCTCGGCAAGCGGGGCAGTGCAAACGACCGTGATGGGCTGCTCTTGAAAGTAGGGCTTGAGCTTCTTGGCGGCAAAGTACACGCCGTAGCACATCTTCTGGTAGTGGGGGTAATTCTTCTTCGAGGTTGACAACACTTCACTCAGGTAATACACCGGCCTCTGGACCAGCTGAGCTCTGCCTTCTTCTGGACGCTGAACCATGATGACTGTGCTGACCATCCGGCTGGTTGCGGCAATGTAAAGGAGCATAGGCTCTTTCTCAGTCGAAGCCGCCAAGACAGGCGGCGTGGTCAACATCTTCTTTAGCTTGTAAAAAGCTTTGTCCGCCTAGTTGTTCCACTCAAAGTGAGTGGATTTCCTCATGAGTTGATATAGGGGAAGAGCCTTCTCCCCTAGCCGACTGATGAAGCAGTTAAGGGAGGCCAGACATCCGGTAAACTTTTGGACGTCTCGAAGCTGGGTGGGAATCTCCATCCTATCTATGGCCTTGATCTTCACCGGGTTGCATCAATGCCGCGTTCAGAGACCAGGAAGCTAAGGAGCTGGCCGGCTGGTACCCCAAACACGCATTTCTCAGGGTTGAGCTTGATCTGGAATCGGTGCAAGTTGTCAAATGTTTCCTTGAGATCCTCCAGCAGGGTGTCGCGCTTCTCCGTCTTCACCACAATATCGTCTATGTAGACGTGGGCATTTCTGCCGAGTTGCTTGAGGAGGCATTTTTGCATGCAACGCTAAAAAGTGGCACCGACATTTCTCAAGCCAATGTCAAAGTCAGGTAGCAGAAAGCTCCGAATGCTGTGATGAAGGCGGTCTTTAGGCGGTCGGTTGGATCCAACTTGATCTGATGGTAACCTGAGTAGGCATCCAAAAAACTCAGCAGCTCACATCCGGCTGTGGAGTCTATCACTTGATCGATCCGAGGCAAAGCAAACAGATCTTTGGGGCATGCTTTGTTGAGGCTGGTATAGTCTATACACATGCGCCACTTCTTGTTCTTCTTCAGTACAAGGACTGGGTTGGCGAGCCACTCTGGAAAGAACACCTCCATAATGAAGCCGACTGCCAAAAGTCGGGCTATCTCCTCACCAACAATTCTTCTCTTCTCCTCCAACAGTCGGCGGAGGGGCTGTTTAACTGGTTTTGCATCTGATCGGACATGTAGCTTGTGCTTAGTGAAATCCGTTGGAACACCCGGCATGTCCTTGGGGGACCATGCAAAGATATCTCGATTCTCACGAAGGAAATCGACGAGCTCGCTTTCCTATTTGATGTCCAAGTTTGTTCCTACAACACTGAACCTCTCCGGGTGCTCTGGGTCTAGAGGTATCTTCTTTGTTTCCTTGGCCGGCTGGAAGGAGCCCTGAGCTTACGACTCCTTGGGGTCGGGCGATAGGTCTGGCTACTTGCTGGCCATGGCCACAACCTGGTAAAGGATCTTTCTCTTAGCAGCAATCACGAGGGACTCGGCCAGCCGGCTGCTGGCTGTAGCGCAGGTAGAGGATTTCTTGTAGTCTCCGACTATGGTGATGATGCCCTTGGAGCTCGGCATCTTCATCTCAAGATAGGCATAGTAGGGCACAACCATGAACTTGGCCAGGGCGGGTCGGCCGAGCAGGGCGTGATAAGGGCTCTCTAGATCCACTACTTCAAACCAGATAGCCTTACGGCGGAAATGATCTTTGTCTCTGAAGAGAACATCAATCTTGACCTTGCCAATCGGTGAGCATGAGAGGCTTGGCACAATGCCATGGAAGACAGTCTGACTAGGTGTGAGCTTCTTCGCCTTGATGTTCAGCTTCTCCATGGTGTCATGGTACACGATGTTGATACTGCTTCCGCCATCAATCAGGACTCGGGAGAAGCGAGCAGCCCGTCTCTCCATTGCAAAGGTGGCATCCAGTACCAGAGCATAAGAACCCGGAGAGGGCATCACCTCTGGGTGATCAGCCCAGCTCCAGCTGATGGGATTTTCAGACCAATGCATGAATTCTGGATCTTTGGAGGCAACTGCATTGAGTTCTTGGTGTTGTCGGCGCCGGCTGCGCCTGTCTTCAACTTGGCTCGTAAAGACGACATAGGCTGCATGCTCATTAGGGAACTTGTCTTGAATGGCTCTGACTGCTGGGCGGGCGGCCGGCTGTTGAGGAGCCGGAGGCGGCGGGTCAGCAGGCGGGGGAGGCAGCAGCCCTTCGCCCTTGGAAATTCGGGTGAGCCAATGGCACTTCCGGGTCGTGTGGTTGGATGGCTTCACGCTGCTGTGGAACTTGTAGGGAGCATCAAGGGTTTGCTTGTAGGAGAAAGCAGGCTGCCAAGCTAGCCTGCCGCCTTTTTGACGCTTGGGAGCGGGTTGCCTCTCTGGCTGCTCATCTTCAACGGTTGCCACCTGCCGACTGGTGGAAGTCGGCATAGGGGATTTGTGCTTGTTGTTGTTCGGGTGCGGGCGCCGACTGGTGTCGCCAGCCGGTGTTTTCGGAGCTGGAGGGAGCACCTTCCCAGAAGCGTCCACTCGGAGCTCCGTCTTCATTGAGGAATCGGCAGTGGCGTACTTGTCTGGTATGATCAGCAGTTCGTCGAGTGTGGCTGGCTCATCACAGAGAAGTTGGTGCTTGAGGAGGGTGCCTTCTCGGCACTCGATGGTGAAGTACTATATTGCTTGCACCTCATGTACCCCTTCGCAGGAGTTGCGAAGCTCAGCCCGACGCATCAGGTAGTCTCTACTGGAGTCGGTCGGGCCTTGGACGCACAAGGAAAGTTGGCGGGGCTTGGGCGCCCGCTTGTACGTGTTGGTGAAGTTGCGGTTGAAGACCTCCATGAAATCCAGCCAACTGTTGATGCTGTAAGGCTTGAGGCTGTTTCAGCCAGGTGCATGTCGTGCCCTGAAGCATGAGAGGGACGTACTTCACGGCAACGCACCTGTTGCCATTTGCTATGCTGACTGCTATGGAGTAATCTATTAGCCAGTCTTCCGGCTTCATAGAACCATTGTATTTGGGCGTGTCTCTTGGAAGCGAGAACCCTTTGGGAAAGGGCTAGTGCGGATGCGGGGGCCGAAACAAGGCGGGCCGACATCATCTTCTTCTTCTAGCACCAGGGGTCGCGCCATGCAGTCGATCCGATGGCGGGCGTCATTCTCGCCGACTCCTTTGCGGCGGCCTAGCCGGTCCCTGAGTGTTGGGTGCCCAACAGGCGACGGAGAAGGATATCGCCGATTGCGGGGCGGGGGAGGAGGTAGGTTGTCGCCTCGCCGATCCACGGCTCGGGGGCGGCCATCTTCGTCGCTCTCGATGGTGAAGCGAGTCCGACTGCGACTAGCAGCCGACTCCTTGTTATTCCGCTCGCGGGCGCCACCAGCAGTTGGCGTCTGAGATGTTGCGCCATGCTCTCGGCGAGGGGAGAATTCTCGGCGTGGGTGTCGGCTTCTTGCCACACTACAGCCGCGTCGATGAGCTGCTGGATGCGTGTCATCATGCAGCATAGCTCGTCGCCCTCCAAGCCTTCCAGCTCGTCTGCTACCGCCTGGGCGGCATGCAAGTTCTCGAGTGGCATGGCGTAGACTGGGCGTTCGGCCCCCAGCATGCTGGCGATGGCCGCGCCATGCTTCTTGACAGCGCCAAGCCGGCTAGGCCCTGCAGCAGCCGGTGTGCCGGAGGCGGCACGATCGACCTCGTGCTGATAAGCCTCGGTGAGGCATCTCATGGTGGCTATCTTCTTGCCGTTCTTGATGAGGGCGAGGCGGCGAGCCTCCAGTGTCTTGGCGTCGGCGTCCGCCGGGATGGGCGCGGACAAGTTGTGCAGCACCGTCTGCAGAGCGTCGTGGGAGTTCCCGCCGGAAGCGGCACCGTGGCTGATGACCAGTACCTCGGTGATGGTGCTGCCGTCGCCGTCAGCTCGAGGAAGAGGCTCGTCGATCACCATCACGTTGGTGGGGAAGGCATCGAGGGATGCCGTGTCGGAGTCGACAAGCATCGGGTCGGTGGAGCCGATCGACTCCAAGTCAGAGGCGGACTCGCTGGCGATGTCGATCTTGCCAAGGAGGTCAATGAGGCAGCTCTCGGAGCTGGCTGCGTCCGCGCCTGGTGCGGGCTCTCCGGAGAGGTGCACCTCGCTGAGAAGATTGGCGAGGTAGCTTGCTACACAAGCAGCTTCGACGCCATGCAGCGCGCCGGGGCAAGCGCCATCGGGCGTGTCAGGCTCGCTACGCGCGCTGGGGAGGAACAGGGTTCCCGTCCAGAGCAGGTCTCTGGACGACGGTGCACCTGGCCCCATGGTGGGTGCCAAATGTCGGGTGGTAGGTGTGACATATGCCAACAGGTGGCTAATCATTGTGGGAGCCAGTAAAACATCACCAGTGCCTGGAAGCGGGATAAGGCGAAGACATGCATGCCGACGAATCTTACCCAGGTTTGGAGCTCTCCTTGGAGATAACACCCCTAGTCCTGCTCTGCGGTGTCTCCGCATGATCACTAAATCAGATAGTGGCTACAAGAGGCTCCTTGAGTTGTTTGCTAGAGGAAGAAGTAGGGCAAGGCTAGCTTTATCCTTCTCTCTATGTGGTGTGTGTAGTTCTCAGGGATCAACCCTTTGCATGGGTGCTCTGGGGGGTTTATATAGGCCTACCCCCAGGGATACAATGGTAATCCGCCTGGATGCGGGTCCAGACCATCAGTGCCTGCGGTCGCCGGCTTCTCCGCCGGCCGCTGGGGCCCGCTGACTAGTGGGTCCCACCGGCTGCCGGCTTCTTGGCCGACAAGCTGGGCCCACCGCTCGGGGGTCTGTCGGCTACTGGTTACTTTAGCCTCACTCTTGGTGACGATGGCTTTGTCGGGTTAAGCATGGCTACAGTGCCGCTTCCTAGCGGGCGCTCACTGTAGCCTTACCCCATCTCATCTGCTCAATGGTGCACAAACTTCTAGGGCGTGGGCAAGCCGGCGGTTGGAAGTCGGCTCCCCTCCATGCCAACTGGTTAGGGCCGCCCGCCTCCTGGTAACTCTATAGCAGGAGGGGCCCGCCGCCTGCGGGCCGTACTGACAGCTTGACGTGGGTGTCGTCATGGTCAACATGGGAATAGTGCCGCGCCGGACGAGGGATGGTCGCCCAGTATGGCGCACTGTGGCCATGCTCGCTCTGGGATTCAGGGGTGCCAGGCTCCACTCTAGCCACGCCCCGTCATATCGCCGTTATGTGGGTGCAAACTTTGAGGGTGTTGATCAGGTCTCCTGCTAGGAGCCGGCCACTCTGGTGGCCGCCCGCTAGGAGTCGGCCTTCTTCAGGGGGTCTTGTTGAACCCGGCCGCCTTTCAGCAGCCGGCCACTGGGCCAGCCGGCTAGGAGAAGGCGGCCCTTCGTATTGGATGTTTGAGGGCACACTTAGCCCGATGTTTTTGAAGAGCCAAGGGGAGCCAGTTAGGCTACCCGTGGTCATTTACTCCGACAACCACAAACACCATCACAAAGGGGTTCATCATGTCCATTGGCGCCTCTCCGATGATGTGTGAGTAGTTCATTGTAGACCTACAGGTCCGTAGTTAGTAGCTAGATGGCTTCATCTCTCTCTCTCCCTATCTCTCTTTCTCTCTTGATTCTCAATACAATGGTCTATTGGAGATCCATATGATGTAACTCTTTTTGCGGTGTGTTTGTTGGGATCCGATGAACTTTGAGTTTATGATCAGATCTATGTTTTTATCCATGAAAGTTATTTGAGTCTTCTTTGATCTCTTATATGCATGATTGATTATAGCGTCGTATTTCTTCTCTGATATTTGTGTTTTGTTTGGCCAACTTGATCTATTTATCTTGCAATGGGAAGAGGTGCTTTGTGATGGGTTTGATCTTATGGTGCTTGATCCCAGTGACAGAAGGGGAAATGATACGTATGTATCCTTGCTATTATGGATAACAAGATGGGGTCTATTTCTACAAAATTGATCTTGTCTACATCATGTCATCGTTCTTATTGCATTACTCCATTTTTCCATGAACTTAATACACTAGATGCATGCTGGATAGCGGTCGACGTGTGGAGTAATAGTAGTAGATGCAAGCAGGAGTCGGTCTACTAATCTTGGACGTGATGCCTATATAATGATCATTACCTGGATATCGTCATGAGTATTTGAAGTTCTATCAATTTCCCAACAGTAATTTGCTATTCCACCGTTTGCTATTTTTCTCGAGAGGAGCCACTAGTGAAACCTACGGCCCCCGGGTCTCTTCTTTAATATATTTGCCTTCATGATCTATTTTTATTTGCTTTTATTTTCAGATCTATTAAACCAAAAATACAAAAATACCTTGCTGCAGTTTTTAGTATTTATTTTATCTCGCGTTCCCGCGAGATCTATTTATCCAATCTACTACAATTTTATCTATCTTTTTGTTTGGGGAACGCGGTAATTTAAAAAAAATTCTGACGATCACGCAAGATCTATCTATGTCATGCATAGCAACGAGAGTGGAGAGTGTGTCCATGTACCCTCGTAGACCAAAAGCGGAAGCGTTATGACAACGCGGCTGATCTAGTCGTACGTCTTCACGATCCGACTGATCTTTGTACCGAACGTATGGCACCTCCGCGATCAGCACACGTTCAGCTCGGGGACATCCCTCGTACTCTTGATCCAGTTGAGTCCGAGGGAGAGTTTCCTCAGCATGACGGCGTGGTGACGGTGATGATGAAGTTATCGGCACAGGGCTTCGCCTAAGCACTACGACAATATAACCGAGGTGTGTAATTGTGGAGGGGGCCGGGCACCGCACACGACTAAACAATGCCAACTTGTGTGTCTATGGGGTGCCCCCTGGCCACGTATATAAAGGAGGGGAGGGAAGAGGTGGCCGGCCCAAGGGGCGCGCGCCAGGTGTGGGGAATCCTACTAGGACTCCCCAGTCCAAGTAGGATTCCCCTCCTCTTTCCTATTCCTAGTAGGAGAAGGAGGGAAGGAGGAAGAGGGGAGAAGGAAGGAGCGGGCGCCGCCCCCTCCTAGTCCAATTCGGACCAGCCCATGGGGGGTGACGGTGTCCTAGACAAGGGGGTACTCACCACGTCGTCCCCCGATCAGTTAGATTGGGCCGAGGACCCCCATGGCCGTATACTCATCGGCCAGTTCAGACAGTTGCCGCATACAAGGAAGATTCCACAAGACTTGGTGATCAAGACAAGGACTCCTCCCCCACCGGTGTATTCGGCTAGGACTCTTGTTATCCTAGGCCTCTGGTACATTATATAAACCGAGGCTAGGCTAGTCGATAGATGATTATTACTATGACATTCTCATCATACCTCTAGGGTTTAGACCACAACATATGATCTCGAGGTAGATCAACTCTTGTAACCCCTATACTCATTATAGTCAATCAAGCAGCATGTAGGGTATTATCTCATCAAGAGAGCCCGAAGCTGGGTAAAACCCCGTGTTCATGTTACCATTGATCCTAAGACGCACAGCTTGGGACCCCCTACCCAAGATCCACCGGTTTTGACACCGACATTGGTGCTTTCATTGAGAGTTCCGCTGTGTGATCGGCGAAAGGATCAATGGCTCGACTGCAGGTCAACTGCAACGTCGGTTTCTTTGTCACCAGCTCGACTGGTCACCTTGGCTTGACCAAGGACTGCGCCCTACCTCCGATCGTAGTGTTCTGATGAGGGCCTTCATCAACATCAACTCCGATCTCTATCAAGATCATGGAGGAGTCATCCATGGAGCTCGGGGGCTCAACGTCAACATTGCCCTCAGGCGACCGTGCTGTTTTTCTGGACAACAAACTTGTATCCGCCGCCACCGCCTCCTTGAGTGTCGCCTAAATGATCGCTTCGGTGGAATTATGCGGAATTGAGTCTACAACAACCCTGCAAAAATTTCGTCGAGTTCCGATGGAGGAATCTCCGACAATCTCCGATATACCGGAGCCCTGTTGAATCTGGACGAGAATCCGGACAAGTTTGGAGCGGGGTGTCCAGCATCTAGCTCAGACGTCCTTTGGAAGAACCAACCGTTGATCGGCTTCAGAATTCCCATATCTACCCCCTGCCAATAATTCAGCTTGATCCGACCGTCCGAACTCCGGGAACCTTCCGATTAGTGCATCACTTTTCGAATCTGTTTTCTGCGCGAGAACGAATCCGACCCAAGTTCATCTTCTTTACGAACGGGATTTCGGACATCCTTTTTGAAGGACCTTTTAGTATGGGGTATTGTGTTTTATTCTCAAACACATCTCATTAATATTAAAAGTATTTTTACAATATGATTTTCACCATCGCACCGGTGTCAAACCGGCCCGACAACATCACCCCACAGCGGCCGACCTGCGCTAGACACGTCGTCGCTTTGGTGAGCCGAGCTCAACTTCTTCGGATCATCATCTCGGCCAGCCGAACAATAGTTCGGCATCGCGAAGGATAAATCGTCACCAACATCGCCGCCCCACAGATTACACGGAGCGGGCACACCGGCATCGCCGCACGGTCACTTCATCAAGCCAGCATTGATCACGTCACAAGCTACGACCTGCATCGGCATGGCCGAACCGTTGCTTCATCGAGCCGATGTCTATCACGCCAAACTACTTCAACACCTCGGCTGACACATCTCCTCACCGACCTTCTCCGTCTCCTCGTCTGGACTGGGGGCTTTGTCATCCCTTCATCAACTTCCTCCAGAGACTTCAACGTCATTAGCCGACCAGCTTCATGACATTAGCTGGACCACGGGCTTCGCCGTGGCGAGCCAACCTTTGCCAGGATCGCCGTGCCATTGCTTCACCACCCATCAGGCAATGGGCGTGCGGATCGAGTCCCAATTTTGGGAGTAACCTTTCTTCGAACCGCTACAACAGATAAACCAGGTGCTATTAATCCTAGCAATTTTCGCTCGTTTGGTTTCATTTTTCCCAAGGAATTATTACTCTGCTTTGTTCCATCATCTGTACACAGGTCTATCAATTGGTGGCCGCATTAGCGATGATTGCGTGGTGGTTCGGTCTGTTTCTGTGCATAGTTCGGCGAACACCATATCCGGAACTCGGACTGACCTGCGAATTCGGGCTTTGTCACGCCTTCACTGCGTCACGCCGACGCCCTGCATCGACATTGACCTCGACACACAGGCCACATCTCTTGCATTATTTCCTTCACTTGTGTTAAATAAGTAGAAGAATTATATATATATACGTTATTATCTTTATTTGTCATTTTCTTTTGGTTTGCACTATTTTATCTGTGCAGCCAATCGACTCAAACTGAGCCGTGTTGTCGCCTTGGCGCGCCGGCCTGCTCCATTACCGCGGCTAGACTGGGGGCTTCATCTTCTCGGAGTGCCGGACTCCCTGCTCGGCCACCTTGGGACCAGCCTGGGGGCTGGAACCCTGTCCCACATCAAGCTCAGACCGCGTCATCAATGCCGAACATATCAACCAGCTAAGTTGCTTTCATGCTCAAAAACTTTCAGTCTTAAATTTTGTTCGGTTTGAACAAGCATTATACCTTTTTGGCAAAAAGTTGCTTGCAAAAAACTTCCCTGTCCAAACTTTGTTTGTGACACACAAATTCAAATACCCCGTTTACTTGGGGCTTCCTTTATGAAGCTTTTCCTCTTGCATATGATTATACTTGTACGGCTTCGTTCCTTGTTCGTGTATTACACCACAATATGCACCATATTGACCTAAGTGATTTGCAAGATGGGTTGCCTGGCTCCTGTGCTTACCCCTACGTTCCCGATTATTCGGCTAGGGAGTAAAGGGATCACCTCTGCGATTGTCACGACCGGTTCTTCCGAGCTCTGACCTCAAACTGGGTGAAGCCGAAAGCTAGCGCTCTTATTGTTTTCAATCATGGTCGGCACACAATGGAACTCATGACTATAAAAAATCTATTGCACAAGTCTCATAATGACAATGAACACCGAAGAAAGGTATCTGTGGGGGTACTATTTTCTTCGAAGATGCTTCTTACACTTTGTTAGTAATATAGCATAAGTTCCCTGAGCGCGCTTTGTCTGTTACGGCCTTATGGCCTGATTGCCTGGTTATCGGATACAGCGTCGATACTCTCGACAGGTGGAGTACATAACACTTTTCGGTCCTCGACCGAAGAGGGAGAAGCCGACGGTCGGTTAAGACACGTATAAAGTTCGGGTTAACACAAACATGATACAAGTACTTAGGTACATACAATCATTTTACATAAAATTCTTTTACCCAAGTCACTCGGGGGCTCTTAAATTTATGTGAGCTGTTTTATAATAAGTGTTCTTCTTCCTAGTCGTTGCAAAGTTTTTTTTCTATCACTCCTTTTTTGACGCGAGTATGTGTTCAATAGCCGGATTTCCCTCTCAAAGCCGCTAAAGTTTGCTAAATTGGCCTAGCGAAAGGTACTCCGCCTTCGGGATAGGAGGTTGACGTCGTAGGTTGACCTGCTTGAAGTCTCGAGATAGGATGTGTCATGTTAAAAGCATGACAGAAGCACAATTTTTTTCTAAGACCAATTTTCGGATTGGCACCGAACACTTAATCTAGTTTGGACGTCGAGTTTTTACTGACGTTTCTTGGTTTTCCAATTTTATGGCACTTTTCAACTATTTGTGTGTTCTCCGCATAAGTCTCGCAGTGCAACGCCGGACACCTTTAGAGATTCGGCAAAAAATCTCGGATATTGCTATATATGCATCAGTTTCAAATTGTGTCTTCGGTCGATAGTTGGGTTGCCCGGCTCCTGTGCTTGCCTCCTACGTTCTGCTTTGTTTGGTTAGGTGTGCAAAAGGAGAACCACTGTGATTGTGCTTCCAACTCGTATGGTTAAGCACCTCGGTGGAGAAAGACGAAAACTGACTGTCACAATAAAGCATAAACCGGTCAGCGATCCGATGACTATGTTAAATGACGGGCCGTTCATAACATTTACGGCTTGACCTCGGCTGTCGCCGAACACTAAGCGGGGGGCTACTTGCTGGCCTCCCAACTTTAAGCTCCTATGACTAAGTGAAAGTTATAAAGCCCGTATATCTGATTGCCTTGTTTCCGCCAACACAACCGCCTTCGGGCACCGAGACGTCGGCTAAGGGTTGTTTTGTTATTTTGGAAACACCCTGCATAGCATCTACAAGGGAGTAGAAGCCAACGATGGGCCACTTTCAGATTATAAATGGTCACAACGGAAGTGAAAATTTGGGTTCATCTAGACCACAGAGTTTGGAAGCTTTTCCCAAACTAAAATCCTCAGTATTTTCCTCCCACATTGATCGGAGTTGAGGTTTCATGACCATGCTTAGCATGACAACCCAAAGAAAGGAACCGATAGTGGGACTATTTTCTTTGGAAGATGTTTCTTATATTAAACAATAATATAACATGTCTCTCTGCGTACCTTTGTTTATAAAACCGTATGGCCGGATTGCCTTGTTTGCCACAAATCTTTGCCCTCATAAAGGCTTTATAAAGTGGGACAAACACTCCCTGGCTACTGGCCGAGGAGGTTGAAGCCGATGGCCGGTCGACAAAGTTTTGTACAATGCGGATGCGACCATTGATGATGCAAAGTACTTGGATACATAGAATCATTACACATAATTTGTGATTTTACTTTGGATATCGATCCTTAATTTGGCCACCCGTGCCCACATTAAGGCTCGAGGGCTACTGGGCTTCGTGCTTATTATTTACAAATATTAAAGGGGTACATTGATCCCTTGATCTAGTGTCGCCACCCGACCAGTGTCTCGGGGGCTACTGCATTGACAATCCAATGCAGAAAATTTAAAGTGCAGTATAGTTTTCGAGGAGATTATTATTCTCAGGATGGTCGGCCACACCCAACCTGAGTCTCGAAGACTTTACACACCGCGTTTCTATTCCTATGTATGCTGCCGAGCTAGGAATTGATCCTCACGCCGATTTCGCGCATCGACCTGAGTCTGAGGGGCAACTAGGATCAGCGGTTTCATGTTTTCCTTCAGGTGCATCTCGGGTTTTAGACCGACACACATACCTTGAGGGCTACTGGCTATATATCTCAGCAGAGAATAAATTGCATCAATCAAAAAATCAGCCCGCAGTCAGGGGTGGTGCACCACCTTGGAAGCAGTACGGCATTAAGCTCGAGCGCCAGTGGCTGGCTCCATAGAGGGCATTTCCGGCATTAAGCTTGGCTAAACTCCTTCAACTTTTTGAACCCAGATGATCTATGACATCTCGGATATAGTCCGGCATTGGAGCTCGGATACAGTCCGGCGTTGGAGCTTGGACACAGTCCGATGTTAGAGCTTGGATATATTCCAGCGTTGGAGCTCGGAAGCAGTCCGGCGTTGGTGCTTGGCTGCAAAAGATACCTCGAATGCAATCCGGCGTTGGAGCTTGGACGCAAGAGGACGTTGCCGCCCGGGAATAACTTCAAACCTGAAGTGCGGCATAATAATAACAAGGCATTGATAAAGGCCGGAAACTTAAAGGGGCTCCTTGGATACCCGACATATAAACTCTTCGGATTTACTTTGCGATCCTCAAGATCGAAGATGAGAAGATTTGTTGAACCAGTTTTCAAAACCGATGACCGAAGATGAAGAATAGTTCGGAAGAATCGAGGAGCGTCCCCAACTTGAAGACCGGTTCAGGGGGATACTAACGGTTTCCTGGACTAGGGGGTACTCACCACGTCGTCCCCCGATTAGTTAGATTGGGCCGAGGACCCCCATGGTCGTATACTCATGGGCCAGTTCGGACAGTTGCCACATACGAGGAAGATTCCACAAGACTTGGTGATCAAGACAAGGACTCCTCCCCCACCGGCGTATTCGGCTAGGACTCTTGTTATTCTAGGCCTCTGGTACATTATATAAACCGAGGCTAGGCTAGTCGATAGATGATTATTATTATGACATTACTCATCATACCTCTAGAGTTTAGACCACAACATATGATCTCGAGGTAGATCAACTCTTGTAACCCCTATACTCATTATAGTCAATCAAGCAGCATGTAGGGTATTATCTCATCAAGAGAGCCCGAAGCTGGGTAAAACTCCGTGTTCATGTTACCATTGATCCTAAGACGCACAGCTTGGGACCCCCTACCCGAGATCCGCCGGTTTTGACACCGACAGGGGGCGCGGCCACCCCTTGAGGCGCTTCTCTCCGTTCCCAAATGGCCCATTAAGGCCCACTACTTCCCCCGGCGAATTCCGTAACTCTCGGGTACTCCAAAAAATACCCAAATCACTCAAAACCTTTCCGATGTCCAAATATAGCCTTCCAATATATCGATCTTTACTTCTCGACCATTTCGAGACTCCACGTCATGTCCATGATCTCATCCGGGGCCCGAACAAACTTCAGTCATCAAATCACATGACTCATAATACAAATCGTCATGGAATGTTAAGCGTGCGGACCCTACGGGTTCGAGAACTATGTAGACATGACCGAGACATATCTCCGGTAAATAACTAATAGCGGAACCTGGATGCTCATATTGGTTCCTACATATTCTACGAAGATCTTTATCGGTCAAACCGCATAACAACATACATTGTTCCCTTTGTCATCGGTATGTTACTTGCCCAAGATTCGATCGTCAGTATCATCATACCTAGTTCAATCTCGTTACAGGCAAGTCTCTTTACTTGTTCCGTAATACTTCATCCCGCAACTAACTCATTAGTTACAATGCTATCAAGGCTTATAGTGATGAGTATTACTGAGAGGGCCCAAAGATACCTCTTCGAAACACAGAGTGACAAATCCTAATGTCGATCTATGCCAACCCAACAAACACATTCGGAGACGCCTGTAGAGCACCTTTATAATCACCCTTTTACATTGTGACGTTTGGTAGCACACAAAGTGTTCCTCCGGTTCAGGAGTTGCATAATCTCATAGTCTGAGGAACTCGTATAAGTCATGAAGAAAGCAGTAGCAATGAAAATAACACGATCATAATGCTAAGCTAACGGATGGGTCATGTCCATCACATCATTCTCGTAATGATGTGATCCCGTTCATCAAATGACAACACATGTCTATGGTTAGGAAACTTAACCATCTTTGATTAACGAGCTAGTCAAGTAGAGGCACACTAGGGACTTTATGTTTTGTCTATGTGTCCACACATGTACTAAGTTTCCGGTTAATACAATTCTAGCATGAATAATAAACATTTATCATGAAATAAGGAAATAAATAATAACTTTATTATTGCCTCTAGGGCATATTTCCTTCAGTCTCCCACTTGTACTAGAGTCAATAATCTAGTTCACATCACCATGTGTTTAACACCAATATTTACATTTGTATGTGATTAATGTTGGGGATCGTTGGAGGAATTAAAAAAATTCTACCCATCACCAAGATCAATCTATGGAGAGACTAGCAACGAGAGAGAGGGGAGTGTATCTTCATACTCTTGAATATCGCGATACGGAAGCGTTGCAAGAATGCGGTTGGAGGAGTCGTACACGCAGCGATTCAGATCGCGGTCGATTCCGATCTAAGCGCCGAACAACAGCGCCTCCGTGTTCAACACACGTGTAGCCCGGTGACGTCTCCCGCGTCTTGATCCAGCAAGGAGGAGGGAGAGGTTGGGGAAGATAACTCCAGCAGCAGCACGACGGCGTGGTGGTGGTGGAGCAGCGGTTCTCCGGCAGGGCTTCGCCAAGCTCAATGGAGGAGGAGGGGTTTTTGGAGAGGGGGAGGGCTGCACCTTGGATGAGGTGATGCCGCACTCTCTCCTCCCCTCTATTTATAGGGCGAAGGGGGAAGGGGGCCGGCCCCTCTAGATGAGATCTAGAGAGGGGGGGCGGCCAAGGGGAGGGGGCTTGCCCCCCAAGCCAAGAGGGGCGCCCCCCTTTAGGGTTTCCCCCAAACCCTAGGCGCATGGCCCTAGGGGGGAATGGCGCCCATCCCACTTAGGGGCTGGTTCCCTTCCACATACAGCCCATAGAGCCCTCCAAGGAAGGTGGACCCTCCCGGTGGACCCCCAGAACCCCTTTGGTGGTCCCGGTACAATACCGGCAAACCCCCGAATACTTCCAGTGACCATATGATGACTTCCCATATATAAATCTTCACCTCCGGACCATTCCGGAACTCCTCGTGACGTCCGGGATCTCATCCGGGACTCCGAACAACATTCACTAAGAACATACTGTTGGGGAACATTGCATAAAATAAAAAAATTTCCTACGTTCACCAAGATCCATCTATGAGTTCATCTAGCAACGAGAGAGAGATGCATCTACATACCCTTGTAGATCGCATGCAGAAGCGTTCAAGAGAACGGGGTTGAGGTAGTCGTTCTCGTCGTGATCCTATCACCGGAGATCCTAGCGCCGAACGGACGGCACCTCCGCGTTGAACACACGTACGGTCAGCGTCACGTCTCCTCTGTCTTGATCCAGCAAGGGGGAAGGAGAGGTTGATGAAGATCCAGCAGCACGACGGCGTGGTGGTGGATGCAGCAGGGCTCCGGCAGGGCTTCGCCAAGCAACTACGAGAGGAGGAGGAGGTGTAGCAGGGGAGAGGGAGGCGCCAAGACTTTAGGTGTGGCTGCCCTCCCTCCCCCTCCTTTATATAGCCCCCCTGGGGGGGCGCCGGCCCTGGAGATGGGAATCTCCCAAGGGGGCGGCGGCCAGGGGGGTGAAGTGCCCCCCAAGGCAAGTGGGGTGCGCCCCCCACCCTAGGGTTTTCAACCCTAGGCGCAGGGGGGCCCAAGGGGGGGCGCACCAGCCCACTAGGGGCTGGTTCCCCTCCCACTTCAGCCCACGGGGCCCTCCGGGATAGGTGGCCCCACCCGGTGGACCCCCGGGACCCTTCCGGTGGTCCCGGTACAATACCGGGTGATCCCGAAACTCTCCCGATGGCCGAAACTGCACTTCCTATATATAATTCTTTACCTCCGGACCATTCCGAAACTCCTCGTGACATCCGGGATCTCATCCGGGACTCCGAACAACATTCGGTTTGCTGCATACTCATATTCATACAACCCTAGCGTCACCGAACATTAAGTGTGTAGACCCTACGGGTTCGGGAGACATGCAGACATGACCGAGATGGCTCTCCGGTCAATAACCAACAGCGGGATCTGGATACCCATGTTGGCTCCCACATACTCCTCGATGATCTCATCGGATGAACCACGATGTTGAGGATTCAAGCAACCCCGTATACTATTCCCTTTGTCAGACGGTATGTTACTTGCCCGAGATTCGATCGTCGGTATCCCAATACCTCGTTCAATCTCGTTGTTGCCGGCAAGTCACTTTACTCGTACCATAATGCATGATCCCGTGACCAGACACTTGGTCACTTTGAGCTCATTATGATGATGCACTACCGAGTGGGCCCAGTGATACCTCTCTATCATACGGAGTGACAAATCCCAGTCTCGATCCATGTCAACCCAATAGACACTTTCGGAGATACCTGTAGTGCACCTTTATAGTCACCCAGTTACGTTGTGACGTTTGGTACACCCAAAGCACTCCTACGGTATCCGGGAGTTACACGATCTCATGGTCTAAGGAAAAGATACTTGACATTGGAAAAGCTCTAGCAAAACGAACTATACGATCGTGTGCTATGCTTAGGATTGGGTCTTGTCCATCACATCATTCTCCTAATGATGTGATCCCGTTATCAACGACATCCAATGTCCATAGTCAGGAAACCATGACTATATGTTGATCAACGAGCTAGTCAACTAGAGGCTCACTAGGGACATGTTGTGGTCTAAGTATTCACACATGTATTACCATTTCCGAATAATACAATTATAGCATGAATAAAAGACAACTATCATGAACAAAGAAATATAATAATAATACTTTTATTATTGTCTCTAGGGAATATTTCCAATAGTCTCCCACTTGCACTAGAGTCAATAATCTAGTTACATTGTGATGTATCGAACACCCATAGAGTTCTGGTGTTGATCATGTTTTGCTCGCGGAAGAGGTTTAGTCAACGAATCTGCGACATTCAGATCTGTATGTACTTTGCAAATATCTATGTCTCCATCTTGAACATTTTCACGGATGGAGTTGAAATGACGCTTGATGTGCCTGGTCTTCTTGTGAAACCTGGGCTCCTTGGCAAGGGCAATAGCTCCAGTGTTGTCACAGAAGAGAGTGATCGGCCCCGACGCATTGGGTATGACTCCTAGGTCGGTAATGAACTCCTTCATCCATATTGCTTCATGCGCTGCCTCCGAGGCTGCCATGTACTCCGCTTCACATGTAGATCCTGCCACGACGCTCTGCTTGCAACTGCACCAGCTTACTGCTCCATGATTCAACATATACACGTATCCGGTTTGTGACTTAGAGTCATCCAGATCTGTGTCGAAGCTAGCATCGACGTAACCCTTTACGACGAGCTCTTCATCACCTCCATAAACGAGAAACATGTCCTTTGTCCTTTTCAGGTACTTCAGGATATTCTTGACCGCTGTCTAGTGTTCCTTGTCGGGATTAATTTGGTACCTTCCTACCAAACTTACGGCAAGGTTTACATCAGGTCTGGTACACAACATGGCATACATAATAGATCCTATGGCTGAGGCATAGGGGATGACACTCATCTCTTCTTTATCTTTTGCCGTGGTCGGGCATTGAGCCGAGCTCAATCTCACACCTTGCAATACAGGCAAGAACCCTTTCTTGAACTGATCCATTTTGAACCTCTTCAAAATCTTATCAAGGTATGTGCTTTGTGAAAGACCAATGAGGCGTCTCGATCTATCCCTATAGATCTTGATGCCTAATATGTAAGCAGCTTCTCCAAGGTCCTTCATCGAAAAACACTTATTCAAGTAGGCCTTAATGCTGTCCAAGAATTCTATATCATTTCCCATCAAAAGTATGTCATCTACATATAATATGAGAAATGCTACAGAGCTCCCACTCACTTTCTTGTAAACGCAGGCTTATCCATAAGTCTGCATAAACCCAAACGCTTTGATCATCTCATCAAAGCGAATGTTCCAACTCCGAGATGCTTGCACCAGCCCATAAATGGATCACTGGAGCTTGCATACCTTGTTAGCATTCTTAGGATCGACAAAACCTTCCGACTGCATCATATACAGCTCTTCCTTAAGATAACCGTTAAGGAATGCCGTTTTGACGTCCATCTGCCATATCTCATAATCATAGTATGCGGCAATTGCTAACATGATTCGGACGGACTTAAGCTTCGCTATGGGAGAGAAAGTCTCATCGTAGTCAACCCCTTGAACTTGCCGATAACCCTTAGCGACAAGTCGAGCTTTATAGATGGTAACATTACCATCCGCGACCGTCTTCTTCTTAAAGATCCATTTGTTTTCTATCACTCGCCGATCATCGGGCAAGTCAGTCAAAGTCCATACTTTGTTTTCATACATGGATTCTATCTCGGACTACATGGCTTCTAGCCATTTGTTGGAATCTGGGCCCACCATCGCTTCTTCATAGTTTGAAGGTTCACCGTTGTCTAACAACATGATTTCCAGGACAGGGTTGCCATACCACTCTGGTGTGGAACATGTCCTTGTGGACCTACGAAGTTCAGTAGCAACTTGATCCGAAGTACCTTGATCATCATCATTAATTTCCTCTCTAGTCGGTGTAGGCACCACAGGAACATTTTCCTGAGCTGCACTACTTTCCGGTACAAGAGATAGTACTTCATCGAGTTCTACTTTCCTCCCACTTACTCCTTTCGAGAGAAACTCTTTTTCCAAAAAGGATCTATTCTTGGCAACAAAGATCTTGCCTTCGGATCTAAGGTAGAAGGTATACCCAATGGTTTCCTTAGGGTATCCTATGAAGACGCATTTTTCTGACTTGGGTTCGAGCTTTTCAGGTTGAAGTTTCTTGACATAAGCATCGCATCCCCAAACTTTTAGAAATGACAGCTTAGGTTTCTTCCCAAACCATAATTCATACGGTGTCGTCTCCACGGATTTAGACGGTGCCCTATTTAAAGTGAATGTAGTTGTCTCTAGAGCGTATCCCCAAAATGATAGCGGTAAATCCGTAAGAGACATTATAGATCGCACCATATCCAATAGAGTGCAATTACGACGTTCAGACACACCATTACGCTGAGGTGTTCCAGGCAGCGTGAGTTGTGTGTTGGAAATATGCCCTAGAGGCAATAATAAAAGTATTATTATATTTCATTGTTCATGATAATTGTCTTTTATTCATGCTATAACTGTATTATCCGGAAATCGTAATACACGTGTGAATACTTAGACCACACAATGTCCCTGGTGAGCCTCTAGTTGACCAGCTCGTTGTGATCAACAGATAGTCATGGTTTCCTGACTATGGACATTGGATGTCGTTGATAACGGGATCACATCATTAGGAGAATGATGTGATGGACAAGACCCAATCCTAAGCATAGCATAAAAGATCGTGTAGTTCGTTTTGCTAGAGCTTTGCAA
Source organism: Triticum dicoccoides (assembly GCF_002162155.2). NCBI lineage: Eukaryota > Viridiplantae > Streptophyta > Magnoliopsida > Poales > Poaceae > Triticum > Triticum dicoccoides. The sequence continues at coordinate 504,131,668 of NC_041389.1, forward strand.
GTGTCAAGTATCTCTTCCTTCGACCATGAGATCGTGTAACTCCCGGATACCGTAAGAGTGCCTTGGGTGTACCAAACGTCACAACGTAACTGGGTGACTATAAAGGTGCATTACAGGTATCTCCGAAAGTAGTTGTTGGGTTGACACGGATCGAGACTGGGATTTGTCACTCCGTATGACGGAGAGGTATCTCTGGGCCCACTCGGTAATGCATCATCATAATGAGCTCAAAGTGACCAAGGTGTTGGACACGGGATCATGCATTACGGTACGAGTAAAGTGACTTGCCGGTAACGAGACTGAACAAGGTATTGGGATACCGACGATCGAGTCTCGGGCAAGTAACGTACCGATTGACAAAGGGAATTGCATACAGGGTTTGATCAAATCCTCGACATAGTGGTTCATCCGATGACAACATCGAGGAGCATGTGGGAGCCATCATGGGTATCCAGATCCCGCTGATGGTTATTGACTGAGAGCGTCTCGGTCATGTCTGCATGTCTCCCGAACCCGTAGGGTCTACACACTTAAGGTTCGGTGACGCTAGGGTTATGAAGATATGTATATGCAGAAACCCGAATGTTGTTCAGAGTCCCGGATGAGATCCCGGACGTCACGAGGAGTTCCGGAATGGTCCGGAGGTAAAGAATTATATATAGGAAGTGCTATTTCGGGCATCGGGACAAGTTTCGGGGTTATCGGTATTGTACCGGGACCACCGGAAGGGTCCCGGGGGTCCACCGGGTGGGGCCACCTGTCCCGGGGGGCCACATGGGCTGTAGGGGGTGCACCTTGGCCATCATGGGCCAAGGGCACCAGCCCCTATAGGCCCATGCGCCTAGGGTTTCCCCCTAGGAGGAGTCCTAGTGGTGGAAGGCACCCCTAGGTGCCTTGGGGGGAGGGAAACCTCCCCTAGGCCGCCGCCCCCCTAGTAGATCTCATCTACTAGGGCCGGCGCCCCCCTGGCACCCCTATATATAGTGGGGGAGAGGAGGGACTTCATACACCAGCCCCTGGCGCCTCCACCTCCCCCCGTTACGTCTCTCCCTCGTAGTCTCGGCGAAGCCCTGCTGCTGTGACGCCCTGCATCCACCACCACGCCGTCGTGCTGCTGGATCTTCATCAACCTCTCCTCCCCCCTTGCTGGATCAAGAAGGAGGAGACGTCTCCCGTCCCGTACGTGTGTTGAACGCGGAGGTGCCGTCCGTTCGGCGCTGGTCATCGGTGATTTGGATCACGTCGAGTACGACTACATCATCACCTTGCAAGCTTCCGCACGCGATCTACAAGTGGTATGTAGATGCAAACTCTCTCCCTAGACTCGTTGCTTAGATGAACTCATAGATGGATCTTGGTGAAACCGTAGAAAATTTTTAATTTCTGCAACATTCCCCAACAGTGGCATCATGAGCTAGGTCTATGCGTAGTTCTCTTTGCACGAGTAGAACACAACTTTGTTGTGGGCGTGGATTTTGTCATCTTACTTGCCTCTACTAGTCTTTTCTTGCTCAACGGTATTGTGGGATGAAGCGGCCCGGACCAACCTTACACGTACACTTACGTGAGACCGGTTCCACCGACTGACATGCACAAGTTGCATAAGGTGGCTGGCGGGTGTCTGTCTCTCCCACCTTAGTTGGAGCGGAATCGATGAACAGGGCCCTTATGAAGGGTAAATAGAAGTTGACAAAATCACGTTGTGGTGATTCGTAGGTAAGAAAACGTTCTTGCTAGAACCCAATTGCAGCCACGTAAAAGATGCAACAACAATTAGAGGACGTCTAACTTGTTTTTGCAGCGATTGATCATGTGATGTGATATGGCCAGAAGTTGTGATGAATGATGAATTGTGATGTATGAGATCATGTTCTTTGTAATAGGATTCACGACTTGCATGTCGATGAGTATGACAACCGGCAGGAGCCATAGGAGTTGTCATTATTTTTTGTATGACCTGGGTGTCATTGAATAACGTCATGTAAACTACTTTACTTTATTGCTAAACGTTAGTCATAGAAGTAGAAGTAGTCGTTGGCGTGACAACTTCATGAAGACACGATGATGGAGATCATGATGATGGAGATCATGGTGTCAAGCCGGTGACAAGATGATCATGGAGCCCCGAAGATGAAGATCAATGGAGCTATATGATATTGGCCATATCATGTCACAACTATATAATTGCATGTGATGTTTATTATGTATTATGCATCTTGTTTACTTAGGACGACGGTAGTAAATAAGATGATCCCTTATAAAATTTCAAGAAGTGTTCTCCCCTAACTGTGCACCGTTGCTACAGTTCGTCGTTTCTAAGCACCACGTGATGATCGGGTGTGATGGATTCTTACGTTCACATACAACGGGTGTAAGACAGTTTTACACAGCGAAAACACTTAGGGTTAACTTGACGAGCCTAGCATGTGCAAACATGGCCTCGGAACACGCAGACCGAAAGGTCGAACACGAGTCGTATGGAAGATACGATCAACATGAAAATGTTCACCGACGATGACTAGTCCGTCTCACGTGATGATCGGACACGGGCTAGTCGACTCGGATCGTGTAACACTTAGATGACTAAAGGGATGTCTAATCTAAGTGGGAGTTCATAATTTGATTAGAACTTTATTATCATGAACTTAGTCTAAAACCTTTGCAAATATGTCTTGTAGATCAATGGCCAACGCTAATGTCAACATGAACTTCAACGCGTTCCTAGAGAAAACCAAGCTGAAAGATGATGGCAGCAACTATACGGACTGGGTCCGGAACCTGAGGATCATCCTCATAGCTGCCAGGAAACAATATGTCCTAGAAGGACCGCTAGGTGACGCTCCCGTCCCAGAGAACCAAGACATTATGAATGCTTGGCAGTCTCGCGCTGATGATTACTCCCTCGTTCAGTGCGGCATGCTTTACAGCTTAGAACCGGGGCTCCAAAAGTGTTTTGAGCATCACGGAGCATATGAGATGTTCGAAGAGCTGAAACTAGTTTTTCAAGCTCATGCCCGGGTCGAGAGATATGATGTCTCCGACAAGTTCTACAGTTGTAAGATGGAGGAGAACAGTTCTGTCAGTGAGCACATCCTGAAGATGTCTGGGTTGCACAACCGTATGACCCAGCTGAACATTAACCTCCCAGATGAGGCGGTCATTGACAGAATCCTCCACTCGCTCCCACCAAGCTACAAGAGCTTTGTGATGAACTACAACATGCAGGGAATGGAAAAGACCATTCCTGAAGTGTTCTCGATGCTGAAGTCAGCAGAGGCTGAAATCAAGAAAGAACATCAAGTGTTGATGGTCAATAAGACCACTAAGTTCAAGAAGGGCAAGGGTAAGAAGAACTTCAAGAAGGACGGCAAAGATGTTGCCGCGCCTGGTAAGCCAGTTACCGGGAAGAAGTCAAAGAATGGACCCAAGCCTGAGACTGAGTGCCTTTATTGCAAGGGGAAGGGTCACTGGAAGCGGAACTGCCCCAAATACTTAGCGGATAAGAAGGCCGGCAACACCAAAGGTATATTTGATATACATGTGATTGATGTGTACCTTACCAGTACTCGTAGTAACTCCTGGGTATTTGATACCGGTGCCGTTGCTCATATTTGTAACTCACAGCAGGAGCTGCGGAATAAACGGAGACTGGCGAAGGACGAGGTGACGATGCGCGTCGGGAATGGTTCCAGAGTCGATGTGATCGCCGTCGGCACGCTGCCTCTACATTTACCTACGGGATTAGTTTTGAACCTTAATAATTGTTATTTAGTGCCAAGTTTGAGCATGAACATTGTATCTGGATCTCGTTTAATACGAGATGGCTACTCATTTAAGTCTGAGAATAATGGTTGTTCGATTTATATGAGAGATATGTTTTATGGTCATGCTCCGATGGTAAATGGTTTATTCTTAATGAATCTCGAGCGTAATATTACACATGTTCATAGTGTAGATGCCAAAAGATTTAAAGTTGATAACGATAGTCCCACATACTTGTGGCACTGCCGCCTTGGTCACATTGGTGTCAAGCGCATGAAGAAGCTCCATGCCGATGGACTTTTAGAGTCTCTTGATTATGAATCGTTTGACACGTGCGAACCATGCCTCTTAGGCAAAATGACCAAGACTCCGTTCTCCGGAACAATGGAGCGAGCAACCAACTTGTTGGAAATCATACATACCGATGTGTGCGGTCCAATGAGCGTTGAGGCTCGCGGAGGATATCGTTATGTTCTCACCCTCACAGATGACTTGAGTAGATATGGGTATGTCTACTTAATGAAACACAAGTCTGAGACCTTTGAAAAGTTCAAGGAATTTCAGAATGAGGTGGAGAATCAACGTGACCGAAAGATAAAATTCTTACGATCAGATCTTGGAGGAGAATACTTAAGTCACGAATTTGGTACACACTTAAAGAAATGTGGAATCGTTTCACAGCTCACGCCGCCTGGAACACCTCAGCGAAACGGTGTGTCCGAACGTCGTAATTGCACTCTATTGGATATGGTGCGGTCTATGATGTCTCTTACCGATTTACCGCTATCATTTTGGGGATACGCTCTAGAGACAGCTACATTCACTTTAAACAGGGCACCGTCTAAATCCGTTGAGACGACGCCGTATGAATTATGGTTTGGAAAGAAACCTAAGCTGTCGTTTCTAAAAGTTTGGGGATGCGAAGCTTATGTCAAGAAACTTCAACCTGAAAAGCTCGAACCCAAGTCGAAAAAATGCGTATTCATAGGATACCCTAAGGAAACTATAGGGTATACCTTCTACTTAAGATCCGAAGGCAAGATCTTTGTTGCCAAGAACGGATGCTTTCTGGAAAAAGAGTTTCTCTCGAAAGAAGTAAGTGGGAGGAAAGTAGAACTCGATGAAGTACTACCTCTCGAACGGGAAAGTGGTGCAGCTCAGGAAAATGTTCCTGTGATGCCCACACCAACTGAAGAGGAAACCAATGATGATGATCAAGGTACTTCGGATCAAGTTGCTACTGAACTTCGTAGGTCCACAAGGACACGTTCCGCACCAGAATGGTACGGCAACCCTGTCCTAGAAATCATGTTGTTAGACAACAATGAACCTTCGAACTATGAAGAAGCAATGACGGGCCCGGAATCCAACAAATGGCTTGAAGCCATGAAATCCAAGATAGAATCCATGTATGAAAACAAAGTGTGGACTTTGACAGACTTGCCCGATGATCGGCGAGCGATAGAAAACAAATGGATCTTTAAGAAGAAGACGGACGCGGATGGTAATGTTACCATCTATAAAGCTCGACTTGTCGCTAAGGGTTATCGACAGGTTCAAGGGATTGACTACGACGAGACATTCTCTCCCGTAGCGAAGCTAAAGTCCGTCCGAATCATGTTAGCAATTGCCGCATACTATGATTATGAGATATGGCAGATGGACGTCAAAACAGCATTCCTTAACGGGCATCTTAAGGAAGAACTGTATATGATGCAGCCGGAAGGTTTTGTCGATCCTCAGAACGCTAACAAAGTATGCAAGCTCCAGCGATCCATTTATGGACTGGTGCAAGCATCTCGGAGTTGGAACATTCGCTTTGATGAGATGATCAAAGCGTTTGGGTTTATGCAGAGAAGCCTGCGTTTACAAGAAAGTGAGTGGGAGCTCTGTAGCATTTCTCATATTATATGTAGATGACATACTCCTGATGGGAAATAATATAGAATTTCTGGACAGCATTAAGGCCTACTTGAACAAGTGTTTTTCAATGAAGGACCTTGGAGAAGCTGCTTATATATTAGGCATCAAGATCTATAGAGATAGATCGAGACGCCTCATAGGTCTTTCACAAAGTACATACCTTGATAAGATTTTGAAGAGATTCAGAATGGATCAGTCCAAGAAGGGGTTCTTGCCTATGTTACAAGGTATGAGACTGAGCTCAGCTCAGTCACCGACCACGGCAAAAGATAAAGAAGAGATGAGTGTCATCCCCTATGCTTCAGCCATAGGATCTATTATGTATGCCATGCTGTGTACCAGACCCGATGTAAACCTTGCCGTAAGTTTGGTAGCAAGATACCAAAGTAATCCCGGCAAGGAACACTGGACAACGGTCAAGAATATCCTGAAGTACCTGAAAAGGACAAAGGACATGTTTCTCGTTTATGGAGGAGACGAAGAGCTCGTCGTAAAGGGTTACGTCGACGCTAGCTTCGACTCAGATCCGGATGACTCTAAGTCACAAACCGGATACGTGTATATGTTGAATGGTGGAGCAGTAAGCTGGTGCAGCTGCAAGCAGAGCGTCGTGGCGGGATCTACGTGTGAAGCGGAGTACATGGCAGCCTCGGAGGCAGCACATGAAGCGATTTGGGTGAAGGAGTTCATCACCGACCTAGGAGTCATACCCAATGCGTCGGGGCCGATCAAACTCTTCTGTGACAACACTGGAGCTATTGCCCTCGCAAAGGAGCCCAGGTTTCACAAGAAGACCAGGCACATCAAGCGTCGTTTCAACTCCATCCATGAAAATGTTCAAGATGGAGACATAGAGATTTGCAAAGTGCACACGGATCTGAATGTCGCAGATCCGCTGACTAAACCTCTCTCGCGTACAAAACATGATCAACACCAGAACTCTATGGGTGTTCGATTCATCACAATGTAACTAGATTGGTGACTCTAGTGCAAGTGGGAGACTGTTGGAAATATGCCCTAGAGGCAATAATAAAAGTATTATTATATTTCATTGTTCATGATAATTGTCTTTTATTCATGCTATAACTGTATTATCCGGAAATCGTAATACACGTGTGAATACTTAGACCACACAATGTCCCTGGTGAGCCTCTAGTTGACCAGCTCGTTGTGATCAACAGATAGTCATGGTTTCCTGACTATGGACATTGGATGTCGTTGATAACGGGATCACATCATTAGGAGAATGATGTGATGGACAAGACCCAATCCTAAGCATAGCATAAAAGATCGTGTAGTTCGTTTTGCTAGAGCTTTGCAAGTGTCAAGTATCTCTTCCTTCGACCATGAGATCGTGTAACTCCCGGATACCGTAAGAGTGCCTTGGGTGTACCAAACGTCAAAACGTAACTGGGTGACTATAAAGGTGCATTACAGGTATCTCCGAAAGTAGCTGTTGGGTTGACACGGATCGAGACTGGGATTTGTCACTCCGTATGACGGAGAGGTATCTCTGGGCCCATTCGGTAATGCATCATCATATTGAGCTCAATGTGACCAAGGTGTTGGACACGGGATCATGCATTACGGTACGAGTAAAGTGACTTGCCGGTAACGAGACTGAACAAGGTATTGGGATACCGACGATCGAGTCTCGGGCAAGTAACGTACCGATTGACAAAGGGAATTGCATACAGGGTTTGATCGAATCCTCGACATAGTGGTTCATCCGATGACAACATCGAGGAGCATGTGGGAGCCATCATGGGTATCCAGATCCCGCTGATGGTTATTGACTGAGAGAGTCTCGGTCATGTCTGCATGTCTCCCGAACCCGTAGGGTCTACACACTTAAGGTTCAGTTACGCTAGGGTTATAGGGATATGTATATGCAGTAACCCGAATGTTGTTCGGAGTCCCGGATGAGATCCCGGACGTCACGAGGAGCTCCGGAATGGTCCGGAGGTAAAGATTTATATATGGGAAGTCCTGTTTCGGGCATCGGGACAAGTTTCGGGGTTATCGGTATTGTACCGGGACCACCGGAAGGGTCCCGGGGGTCCACCGGGTGGGTCCACCTGTCCCGGGGGGCCACATGGGCTGTGTGGGGGTGCGCCTTGGCCTAATGAGCCAAGGGCACCAGCCCCACATAGGCCCATGCGCCTAGGGTTCAAGGGGGGCAAGAGTCCTAGGAGGGTAAGGCACCTCCTAGGTGCCTTGGGGGGGAGGGAAACCCCCCTTGGCCGCCGCACCCCCTAGGAGATTGGATCTCCTAGGGCCGGCCACCCCCCCTTGGCACCCCTATATATAGTGGGGGAGAGGAGGGACTTCATACCTGAACGTCTCGGCCTTTGGTTGCCTCCTTCTCCCTCCCCAACACCTCATCCACCTCCATAGTGCTTAGCGAAGCTCTGCCGGAGTACTGCAGCTCCATCAACACCACGCCGTCGTGCTGCTGCTGGTGCCATCTCCCTCAACCTCTCCTCCCTCCCTTGCTGGATCAAGAAGAGGAGACGTGGCTGTTCCGTACGTGTGTTGAACGCGGAGGTGCCGTCCGTTCGGCGCAGGTCATCGGTGATTTGGATCACGTCGAGTACGACTACATCATCACCTTGCAAGCTTCCGCACGCGATCTACAAGTGGTATGTAGATGCAAACTCTCTCCCTAGACTCGTTGCTTAGATGAACTCATAGATGGATCTTGGTGAAACCGTAGGAAAAATTTTAATTTTCTGCAACGTTCCCCAACATTGTGAAACGATTCCACATTTTCTTAAGTGCGTACCAAATTCGTGACTTAAATATTCTCCTCCACAATCTGATCGTAAGAACTTTATCTTTCGGTCACGTTGATTCTCTACTTCATTATGAAATTCCTTGAACTTTTCAAAGGTCTCAGACTTGTGTTTCATCAAGTAGACATACCCATATCTACTTAAGTCATCAGTGAGAGTGAGAACATAATGATATCCTCCGCAAGCCTCAACGCTCATTGGACCACACACATCAGTATGTATGATTTCCAATAAGTTGGTTGCTCGCTCCATTGTTCCGGAGAACGGAGTCTTGGTCATTTTGCCCATGAGGCATGGTTCGCATGTGTCAAATGATTCATAATCGAGAGACTCTAAAAGTCCATCAGCATGGAGCTTCTTTATGCGCTTGACACCAATGTGACCAAGGCGGCAGTGCCACAAGTATGTGGGACTATCGTTATCAACTTTACATCTTTTGGTATTCACACTATGAATATGTGTAACATTACGTTCGAGATTCATTAAGAATAAACCATTGACCATCGGGGCATGACCATAAAACATATCTCTCATATAAATAGAACAACCATTATTCTCGGATTTAAATGAGTAGCCATCTCGTATTAAACGAGATCCAGATACAATGTTCATGCTCAAACTTGGCACTAAATAACAATTATTGAGGTTTAAAACTAATCCCGTAGGTAAATGTAGAGGTAGCGTGCCGACGGCTATCACATCGACCTTGGAACCATTCCCGACACGCATCGTCACCTCGTCCTTCACCAGTCTCCGCTTATTCCGCAGCTCCTGCTGTGAGTTACAAATATGAGCAACGACACCGGTATCAAATACCCAGGAGTTACTACGAGTACTGGTAAGGTACACATCAATTACATGTATATCACATATACCTTTAGTGTTGCCGGCCTTCTTGTCAGCTAAGTATTTGGGGCAGTTCCGCTTCCAGTGACCCTTCCCTTTGCAATAAAAGCACTCAGTCTCAGGCTTGGGTCCATTCTTTGACTTCTTCCCGGCAACTGGCTTACCGGGCGCGGCAACATCTTTGCCGTCCTTCTTGAAGTTCTTCTTACCCTTGCCCTTCTTGAACTTAGTGGTCTTATTGACCATCAACACTTGATGTTCTTTCTTGATTTCAACCTCTGCTGACTTCAGCATTGAAAATACTTCAGGAATGGTCTTCACCATCCCCTGCATATTGTAGTTCATCACAAAGCTCTTGTAGCTTGGTGGGAGCGACTGAAGGATTCTGTCAATGACCGCCTCGTCCGGGAGGTTGATCTCCAACTGGGACAGGCGGTTGTGCAACCCAGACATTTTGAGTATGTGCTCACTGACAGAACTGTTTTCCTCCATCTTACAACTATAGAACTTGTCAGAGACTTCATATCTCTCGACCCGGGCATGAGCTTGAAAAACCATTTTCAGCTCCTCGAACATCTCATATGCTCCGTCTTGCTCAAAACGCTTTCGGAGCCCCGGTTCTAAGTTGTAAAGCATGCCGCACTGAACGAGGGAGTAATCATCAGCACGTGACTGCCAAGCGTTCATAACGTCTTGGTTCTCTGGGATGGGTGCTTCACCTAGCGGTCCTTCTAGGACATATGCTTTCTTGGCTGCTATGAGGATGATCCTCAGGTTCCGGACCCAGTCCGAATAGTTGCTGCCATCATCTTTCAGCTTGGTTTTCTCTAGGAACGCGTTGAAGTTCATGTTGACATGAGCGTTGGCCATTTGATCTACAAGACATATTTTGCAAATATTTTAGACTAAGTTCATGATAATTAAGTTTATCTAATCAAATTATTTAATGAACTCCCACTCAGATTGACATCCCTCTAGTCATCTAAGTGTTACACGATCCGAGTCGACTAGGCCGTGTCCGATCATCACGTGAGACGGACTAGTCATCATCGGTGAACATCTCCATGTTGATCGTATCTTCCATATGACTCATGTTCGACCTTTTGGTCTCTTGTGTTCCGAGGCCATGTCTGTACATGCTAGGCTCGTCAAGTTAACCCTAAGTGTTTTGCATGTGTAAAACTGTCTTACACCCGTTGTATATGAACGTAAGGATCTATCACACCTGATCATCACGTGGTTCTTCGAAACGACGAACTTTAGCAACGGTGCACAGTTAGGGGGAACACTTTCTTGAAATTATTATAAGGGATCATCTTATTTACTACCGCCATTCTAAGTAAACAAGATGCATAAAACATAATAAACATCACATGCAATTATATAAAGTAGTGACATGATATGGCCAATATCATATAGCTCCTTCGATCTCCATCTTCGGGGCTCCATGATCATCTTCGTCACCGGCATGACACCATGATCTCCATCATCATGATCTCCATCATCATGATCTCCATCATCGTGCCTCCATGAAGTTGCTCGCCAACTATTACTTCTACTACTATAGCTAACGGTTTAGCAATAAAGTAAAGTAATTACATGGCGTTAAATCATTGACACGCAGGTCATACAATAATTAAGACAACTCCTATGGCTCCTGCCGGTTGTCATACTCATCGACATGCAAGTTGTGATTCCTATTACAAGAACATGATCTCATACATCACAATATATCATTCATCATTCATCACAACTTCTGGCCATATCACATCACATGACAATTGCTGCAAAAACAGGTTAGACGTCCTCTAATTGTTGTTGCATATTTTACGTGGCTGCAATTGGGTTCTAGCAAGAACGTTTTCTTACCTACGAATAAACACAACGTGATTTTGTCAACTTCTATTTACCCTTCATAAGGACCCTTTTCATCGAATCCGCTCCAACTAAAGTAGGAGAGACAGACACCCGCTAGCCACCTTATGCAACTAGTGCATGTCAGTCGGTGGAACCTGTCTCACGTAAGCATACGTGTAAGGTCGGTCCGGGCTGCTTCATCCCACAATACCGCTGAAGCAATAAAAGACTAGTAGTGGCAAGCAAGTTGACAAGATCTACGCCCACAACAGATTTGTGTTCTACTAGTGAATAGAGAACTACGCATAGACCTAGCTCATGATGCCACTGTTGGGGAACGTTGCATAAAATAAAAAAATTCCTACGTTCACCAAGATCCATCTATGAGTTCATCTAGCAACGAGAGAGAGAGAGAGAGAGAGAGAGAGAGATGCATCTACATACCCTTGTAGATTGCGTGTGGAAGCGTTCAAGAGAACGGGGTTGAGGTAGTCGTTCTCGTCGTGATCCTATCACCGGAGATCCTAGCGCCGAACGGACGACACCTCCGCGTTCAACACACGTACGGTCAGCGTGAAGTCTCCTCCGTCTTGATCCAGCAAGGGGGAAGGAGAGGTTGATGAAGATCCAGCAGCACGACGGCATGGTGGTGGATGCAGCAGGGCTCCGGCAGGGCTTCACCAAGCAACTACGGGAGGAGGAGGAGGTGTAGCAGGGGAGAGGGAGGCGCCAAGACTTCAGGTGTGGCTGCCCTCCCTCCCCCCTCCTTTATATATGCCCCCTGGGGGGCGCCGGCCCTGGAGATGGGAATCTCCCAAGGGGGCGGCGGCCAGGGGGGTGAAGTGCCCCCCAAGGCAAGTGGGGTGCGCCCCCGACCCTAGGGTTTTCGACCCTAGGCGCAGGGGGGCCAAGGGGGGCGCACCAGCCCACTAGGGGCTGGTTCCCCTCCCACTTCAGCCCACGGGACCCTCCGGGATAGGTGGCCCCACCCGATGGACCCCCGGGACCCTTCCGGTGGTCCCGGTACAATACCGGGTGATCTCGAAACTCTCCCGATGGCCGAAACTACACTTCCTATATATAATTCTTTACCTCCGAACCATTCCGAAACTCCTCATGACGTCCGGGATCTCATCCGGGACTCCGAACAACATTCGGTTTTCTGCATACTCATATTCATACAACCCTAGCGTCACCGAACCTTAAGTGTGTAGACCCTACGGGTTCGGGAGACATGCAAACATGACCGAGACGGCTCTCCGGTCAATAACCAACAGCGGGATCTGGATACCCATGTTGGCTCCCACATACTCCTCGATGATCTCATCGGATGAACCACGATGTCGAGGATTCAAGCAACCCCATATACTATTCCCGTTGTCAGACGGTATGTTACTTGCCCGAGATTCGATCGTCGGTATCCCAATACCTCGTTCAATCTTGTTGCCGGCAAGTCACTTTACTCGTACCGTAATGCATGATCCCGTGACCAGACACTTGGTCACTTTGAGCTCATTATGATGATGCACTACCGAGTGGGCCCAGTGATACCTCTCTGTCATACGGAGTGACAAATCCCAGTCTCGATCCGTATCAACCCAACAGACACTTTCGGAGATACCTGTAGTGCACCTTTATAGTCACCCAGTTACGTTGTGACGTTTGGTACACCCAAAGCACTCCTACGGTATCCGGGAGTTACACGATCTCATGGTCTAAGGAAAAGATACTTGACATTGGAAAAGCTCTAGCAAAATGAACTATACGATCTTGTGCTATGCTTAGGATTGGGTCTTGTCCATCACATCATTCTCCTAATGATGTGATCCCGTTATCAACAACATCCAATGTCCATAGTCAGGAAACCATGACTATCTGTTGATCAACGAGCTAGTCAACTAGAGGCTCACTAGGGACATGTTGTGGTCTAAGTATTCACACGTGTATTACGATTTCCGGATAATACAATTATAGCATGAATAAAAGACAACTATCATGAACAAAGAAATATAATAATAATCCTTTTATTATTGTCTCTAGGGCATATTTCCAACACATACTATTTCCCATAACAACTCTAGCGTCACCGAACCTTAAGTGTGTAGACCCTACGGATTCGGGAATCATGCAGACATGACCGAGATAGCTCTCCGGCCAATAAGCAACAGTGGGATCTGGATACCCATGTTGGCTCCCACATGTTCCACGATGATCTCATCGGATGAACCATGATGTCGAGGATTCAAGCAATCCCGTATACAATTCCCTTTGTTAATCGGTATGTTACTTGCCCGAGATTCGACCGTCGGTATCCCAATACCTCGTTCAATCTCGTTACCGGCAAGTCACTTTACTCATTTCGTAATGCATGATCCGTGACTAACTACTTAGTCACATTGAGCTCATTATGATGATGCATTACCGAGTGGGCCCAGAGATACCTCTCCGTCATACGGAGTGACAAATCCCAGTCTCGATTCGTGCCAACCCAACAGACACTTTCGGAGATGCCTATAGTGTACCTTTATAGCCACCCAGTTACGTTGTGACGTTTGGTACACCCAAAGCATTCCTACGGTGTCCGGGAGTTTCACCATCTCATGGTCTAAGGAAATGATACTTGACATTAGAAAAGTTTTAGCAAACGAACTACACAATCTTGTGCTATGCTTAGGATTGGGTCTTGTCCATCACATCATTCTCCTAATGATGTGATCCCGTTATCAATGACATCCAATGTCCATAGTCAGGAAACCATGACCATATGTTGATCAACGAGCTAGTCAACTAGAGGCTCACTAGGGACATGTTGTGGTCTATGTATTCACACATGTATTACGGTTTCCGGTCTATACAATTATAGCATGAACAATAGACAAGTATCATGAACAAGGAATATAATAATAACCTTTTATTATTGCCTCTAGGGCATATTTCCAATAGTCTCCCACTTGCACTAGAGTCAATAATCTAGTTACAGTGTGATGAATCGAACACCCATAGAGTTCTGGTGTTGATCATGTTTTGCTCGTGGAAGAGGTTTAGTCAACGGATCTGCGACATTCAGATCCGCATGCACTTTACAAATATCTATGTCTCCATCTTGAACATTTTCACGAATGGAGTTGAAGCGACGCTTGATATGCCTTGTCTTCTTGTGAAACCTGGGCTCCTTGGCAAGGGTAATAGCTCCAGTGTTGTCACAGAAGAGAGTCATCGGGCCTGACGCATTGGGAATAACTCCTAGGTCAGTAATGAACTCCTTCATCCAGATTGCTTCATGCGCTGCCTCCGAGGCTGCCATGTACTCCACTTCACATGTAGATCCCGCCACGACGCTTTGCTTGCAACTGCACCAGCTCACTGCCCCACCATTCAAAATATACACGTATCCGGTTTGCGAGTTGGAGTCATCCAGATTTGTGTCGAAGCTAGCATCCACGTAACCCTTTACGACGAGCTCTTCGTACCCTTTACGACGAGCTCTTCGTCGCCTCCATAAACAAGAAACATATCCTTAGTCCTTTTCAGGTACTTCAGGATATTCTTGACCGATGTCTAGTTTTCCATGTCGGGATTACTTTGGTACCTCCCTACCAAACTCACGGCAAGGTTTACATCAGGTCTGGTACACGGCATGACATACATAATAGACCCTATGGCGGAGGCATAGGGGATGACACTCATCTTTTCTCTATCTTCTGTCGTGGTCGGGCTTTGAGCCGTGCTCAATCTCACACCTTGTAAAACAGGCAAGAACACCTTCTTGGACTGATCCATATTGAACTTCTTCAATATCTTATCAAGGTATGTGCTTTGTGAAAGACCTATGAGGTGTCTCGATCTATCTCTATAGATCTTGATGCCTAATACGTAAGCAGCTTCTCCAAGGTCCTCCATTTAAAAACACCTATTCAAGTAGGCCTTTATGCTCTCCAGAAGTTCTATATCATTTCCCATCAAATAGTATGTCATCCACATATAATATGAGAAATGCTACAGAGCTCCCACTCACTTTCTTGTAAACGCAGGCTTCTCCATAAGTCTACATAAACCCAAACACTTTGATCATTTCATCAAAGCGAATGTTCCAACTCCGAGATGCTTGCACCAGCCCATAGATGGAGCGCTGGAGCTTGCATACCTTGTTAGCATTCTTAGGATCGAAAAAACCTTCCGTTGCATCATATACAATTCTTCCTTAAGGAAGCCGTTAAGGAATGCCATTTTGACGTCCATTTGCCATATCTCATAATCATAGAATGCGGCAATTGCTAACATGATTCGGGCGGATTTCAGCTTCGCTACAGGCGAGAAGGTCTCATCATAGTCAACCCCTTGAACTTGTCGATAACCCTTAGTGACAAACCGAGCTTTATAGATGGTAACATTACCATCCGCGTTCGTCTTCTTCTTAAAGATCCATTTATTTTCTATCGCTCGCCGATCATCGGGCAAGTCTGTCAAAGTCCATACTTTGTTTTCATACATGGATCCTATCTCCGATTGAATGGCTTCAAGCCATTTCTTGGAATATGGGCCCGCCATCGCTTCTTCATAGTTCAGAGGTTCACCGTTGTCTAACAATATGATTTCCAGGACAGGGTTGCCATACCATTCTGGTGTGGAACGTGTCCTTGTGGACCTACGAAGTTCAGTAGCAACTTGATCCGAAGTACCTTGATCATCATCATTAACGTCGTCTCTAGTCGGTGCAGGCACCCCAGAAACATTTTCTTGAGATGCGCTACTTTCCGGTTCTAGAGGCAGTACTTCATCAAGTTCTACTTTCCTCCCACTTACTTCTTTCGAGAGAAACTCTTTCTCCAGAAAGGACCCGTTCTTGGCAACAAAGATCTTGCCTTCGGATCTGAGGTAGAAGGTATACTCAATGGTTTCCTTAGGGTATCCTATGAAGACGCATTTTTCCGACTTGGGTTCGAGCTTTTCAGGTTAAAGTTTCTTGACATAAGCATCGCATCCCCAAACTTTTAGAGACGACAGCTTAGGTTTCTTCCCAAACCATAATTCATACGGTGTCGTCTCAACGGATTTAGAAGGTGCCCTATTTAAAGTGAATGTGGCTGTCTCTAAAGCATATCCCCAAAATGACAGCGGCAAATCTATAAGAGACATCATAGATCGCACCATATCCAATAGAGTGCGATTACAACATTCGGACACACCATTACGCTGAGGTGTTCCAAGCGGCATGAGTTGTGAAACAATTCCACATTTCCTTAAGTGTGTACCAAATTCGTGACTCAAATATTCTCCCCCACGATCTGATCGTAAGAACTTTATTTTCCTGTCACGTTGATTCTACACCTCACTCTGAAATTCCTTGAACTTTTCAAAGGTCTCAGACTTGTGTTTCATTAAGTAGACATACCCATATCTACTTAAGTCATCAGTGAGGGTGAGAACATAACGATAGCCACCGCGAGCCTCAACGCTCATTGGACCACACACATCAGTATGTATGATTTCCAACAAGTTGGTTGCTCGCTCCATTGTTCCGGAGAACGGAGTCTTGGTCATCTTGCCCATGAGGCATGGTTCGCATGTGTCAAATGATTCATAATCAAGAGACTCCAAAAGTCCATATGCATGGAGCTTCTTCATGCTTTTGACACCAATGTGACCAAGGCGGCAGTGCCACAAGTATGTGGGACTATCATTATTAACCTTACATCTTTTGGTACTCACACTATGAATATGTGTAACATCACGTTCAAGATTCAATAAGAATAAACCACTGACCAGTGAGGCATGACCATAAAACATATCTCTCAAATAAATAGAACAACCATTATTCTCGGATTTAAATGAGTAGCCATCTCGCATTAAACTAGATCCAGATACAATGTTCATGCTCAAAGATGGCACTAAATAACAATTATTGAGGTTTAAAACTAATCTCGTAGGTAAATGTAGAGGTAGTGTGCCAACGACGATCACATCGACCTTGGAACCATTTCTGACGCGCATCGTCACCTCATCCTTCGCCAGTCTCCGCTTATTCCGCAGCTCCAATTTTGAGTTACAAATATGAGAAACCGCACCGATATCAAATACCCAGGAGCTACTACGAGTACTGGTAAGCTACACACCAATAACATGTATATCACATATACCTTTGGTGTTGTCAGCCTTCTTGTCCACTAAGTACTTGGGGCAGTTCCGCTTCCAGTGACCATTTCCCTTGCAATAAAAGCACTGAGTCTCGGGCTTGGGTCCATTGTTTGGCTTCTTCCCGGTAACTGGCTTACCGGTGGCGCGGCAACTCCCTTGCCGTCCTTCTTGAAGTTCTTATTACCCTTGCCTTTCTTGAAACTAGTGGTTTTATTGACCATCAACACTTGATGTTCCTTTTTGATTTCCACCTCTGCTGATTTCAGCATTGAATATAACTCGGGAATGGACTTCTCCATCCCTTGCATATTGTAGTTCATCACAAAGCTCTTGCAGCTAGGTGGGAGCGACTGGAGGATCCTATCAATGACCGAGTCATCTGGGAGATTAACTCCCAACTGAGACAAACGGTTGTGTAACCCGGGCATAGTGAGTATATGCTCACTGCAGAACTGTTTTCCTCCATCTTACAACTATAGAACTTGTCAGAGACTTCAAATCTCTTGACCCGGGCATGAGCTTGGAAAACCATCTTCAGCTCTTGGAATATCTCATATGCTCCGTGCTGCTCAAAACGCTTTTGGAGCCCCGGTTCTAAGCTGTAAAGCATGCCGCACTGAACCAGGGAGTAATCATCACTACGCGACTGCCAGGCGTTCATAACATCTTGAGTTGCTGGGAAAATGGGTGCTTCACCTAGCGGTGCTTCTAGGACATATGCTTTCTTGGAAGTTATGAGGATGGTCCTCAAGTTCCGGACCCAGTCCTTATAGCTGCTACCATCGTCTTTCAGCTTGGTTTTCTCTAGGAATGCGTTGAAGTTGAGGGTAACATTAGCGTGGGCCATTTGATCTACAAGACATATTGCAAAGATTTTAGACTAAGTTCATGATAATTAAGTTCATCTAATCAAATTATTTAATGAAGTCCCACTCAGATAGACATCCCTCTAGTCATCTAAGTGATACATGATCCGAGTCAACTAGGCCGTGTCCGATCATCACGTGAGACGGACTAGTCATCATCGGTGAACATCTTCATGTTGATCATATCTGCTATACGACTCATGTTCGACCTTTTGGTCTCTTGTGTTCCGAGGCCATGTCTATACATGTTAGGCTCGTCAAGTCAACCTAAGCGTTTTGCATGTGTACTGGCTTACACCCGTCACACCCGATCATCAGGTGGTGCTTCGAAACAACGAACTTTCGCAACGGTGCACAGTTAGGGGGAACACTTTCTTGAAATTTTATGAGGGATCATCTTATTTATGCTACCGTCGTTCTAAGCAAATAAGATGTAAAACATGATAAACATCACATGCAATCAAATAGTGACATGATATGGCCAGTATCATTTTGCTCCTATTGATCTCCATCTTCTAGGCGCCATGATCATCATCGTCACCGGCATGACACCATGATCTCCATCATCGTGTCTTCATGAAGTTGTCTCGCCAACTGTTACTTCTACTACTATGGCTAATGGTTAGCAATAAAGTAAAGTAATTACATGGCATTTTCATTGACACACAGGTCATACAATAAATTAAGACAACTCCTATGGCTCCTGCCGGTTGTCATACTCATCGACATGCAAGTCATGATTACTATTAAAAGAACATGATCAATCTCATACATCACATATGTCATTCATCACATCCTTTTGTCCATATCACATCACATGGCATATGCTGCAAGAACAAGTTAGACGTCCTCTAATTGTTGTTGCAAGTTTTTACGTGGCTGCTATAGGTTTCTAGCAAGAACGTTTCTTACCTACACCAAAACCACAACGTGATATGCCAATTGCTATTTACCCTTCATAAGGACCCTTTTCATCGAATCCGGTCCGACTAAAGTGGGAGAGACAAACACCCGCTAGCCACCTTATGCAACTAGTGCATGTCAGTCGGTGGAACCTGTCTCACGTAAGCCTACGTGTAAGGTCGGTCCGGGCCGCTTTATCCCATGATGCTCTCGAATCAAGATAAGACTAGTAACGGCAAGTAAATTGGCAAAATCGACGCCCACAACAACTTGTGTTCTACTCGTGCATAGAAACTACGCATAGACCTAGCTCATGATGCCACTGTTGGGGATCGTTGCAGAAATTAAAAAATTTCTATGCATCACCAAGATCAATCTATGGAGAGACTAGCAACGAGAGAGAGGGGAGTGTATCTTCGTACCCTTGAAGATTGCAATACGGAAGCGTTGCAAGAACGCGGTTGGAGGAGTCATACACGCAACGATTTAGATCGCGGTCGATTTCGATCTAAGCGCCGAACAACGGCGCCTGCGCGTTCAACACACGTGCAGCCCGGTGACGTCTCCCGCGCTTTGATCCAGCAAGGAGGAGGGAGAGGTTGGGGAATACAACTCCAGCAGCAGCACGACGGCGTGGTGGTGGTGGAGCAGAGTTTCTCCGGCGGGGCTTCGCCAAGCTTAATAGAGGAGGAGGGGGTGTTGGAGAGGGGGAGGGCTGCACCTTGGATGAGGTGCTGCTGCCCTCCCTCCTCCCCTCTATTTATAGGGCGAAGGGGGTAGGGGGCCGGCCCCTGATAATCCTCAAGTGCAAGGAATCATCGTAGCAATTTCCAAAGGTGGATGTGATAAATATGGAGTGTCGAACCCACAAGGAGCTAAAGGTAAGATCAACATTCTCTCAAGTCCTATCTGCCACTGATACGACTCTACGTACACCGAACGTTTGCTTCCAACTAGATACGAGAAATAAAACTACGTTGTGGGTATGAAGAGGATAACTTTGCATGATATCGGAGAGCTAAAACATAAAAGTAGTTGCTGTTATCATAAAGTTAGAATATATTACTGAATAATATAAATAGCGAGTGTGGAATAATGATGGATCGGTGTGCGGAATTATCCTAGGCAATTGTTAACAAGACCGGTAGTCGTCATTGCAATTTAATATGAGGGAGAGGCATAAACTAACATACTTTCTCTTCTTGGATCATATGCACTTATGATTGGAACTCTAGCAAGCATCCGCAACTACTAAAGATCATTAAGGTAAAACCCAACCATAGCATTAAAGCATCAAGTCCCTTTTATCCCATACGCCACAACCCCCTTACTCGGGTTTATGCTTCTGTTACTCAAGCAACCCACTATAAGCGAATCATGAACATATTGCAACACCCTACAGCAGGAATCCCTCACGCTTGCGCGACATGGAGGGCACAATAGGACAGCACCAAAATAAAACATACAACTCGTACCAATCTAGATCATCAACCAACCCAAAGACAAAAGATATCTACTCAAAACATCATAGGATGGCAACACATCATTGGATCATAATATGTAGCATAAAGCACCATGTTCAAGTAGGGATTACATCGGGGTGCGCGAGAGTGGACCGCGTAAAAGAGATGAGGATGGTGATGTTGATGAAGACGATCACTGCGACAATGATTCCCCTCCCAATGGCACTCCGGCGCCACCGAGAGAGAGGAGGAGAGGTTCTCCCCCTTGTGCTTCCTCCTCCATGGACTCCCCCCTAGATGGGGAGAGGTTCTCCCTCTGGTCCTTGGCCTCCGGTGATGATGGCCCCTCCGGGATCCTCCTCCATGGCCTACGGTGATGAAGGCCCCCTCCGGCAGGGAGCCAGAGAGGGCCTAGATTGATTTCTCGTGGCTACAGAGGCTTGCGGCGGCGGAACTCCCGATCTAGGTTATTTTCTGGAGGTTTTAGTATTTATAGGATTTTTTGGCATAGGTTTCACGTCAGGGGGGTCTCCGGGTTGTCCACGAGGCAGGGGGCGCGCCCTAGGGTGGGGCGCGCCCCCCACACTCGTGGGCAGCCCGGGACTCTTCTGGCCCAACTCTTGCACTCCGGGGGCTTCTTTTGGTCCATAAAAATTCATCAAAAATTGGCAAATCATTTGGACTCCGTTTGGTATTTCTTTTCTGTAAAACTCAAAAACAAGGAGAAAATAGAAACTGGCACTGGGCTCTAGGTTAATAAGTTAGTCCCAAGAATCATACAAAAAAACATATAAATGCATATAAAACATCCTAGATGGATAATATAATAGCATGAATACTTCATAAATTATAGATACGTTGGAGACATATCAGCCCCTCTAGATGAGATCTAGAGGGGGGCGGCGGCCAAGGGGAGGGGGCTTGCCCCCCAAGCCAAGGGGAGCGCCCCCTTTAGGGTTTCCCCCAAACCCTGGGCGCATGGGCCCTAGGGGGGAATGGCGCCCAGCCCACTTAGGGGCTGGTTCCCTTCCACATACAACCCATAGAGCCCTCCGGGGCAGGTGGACCCTCCCGGTGGACCCCCGGAACCCCTTCGGTGGTCCCGGTACAATACCGGCAAACCCCCGAATACTTCCGGTGACCATATGATGACTTCCCATATATAAATCTTCACCTCCGGACCATTCTGGAACTCCTCGTGACGTCCGAGATCTCATCCGGGACTCCAAACAACATTTGATAACCACATATTATTTCCCATAACAACTCTAGCATCACCGAACCTTCAGTGTGTAGACCCTACGGGTTCGCTAATCATGCAGACATGACCGAGACAGCTCTTCGGCCAATAACCAACAGCGGGATCTGGATACCCATGTTGGCTCCCACATGTTCCACGATAATCTCATCGGATGAACCACGATGTCGAGGATTCAAGCAATCCCGTATACAATTCCCTTTGTCAATCGGTACGTTACTTGCCCGAGATTCGATCGTTGGTATCCCAATACCTCACTCAATCTCATTACTGGCAAGTCACTTTACTTGTTTCGTAATGCATGATCCCGTGATTAACTACTTAGTCACATTGAGCTCATTATGATGATGCATTATTGAGTGGGCCCAGAGATACCTCTCTGTCATACGGAGTGACAAATCCCAGTCTCGATTTGTGCCAACCTAACAGACACTTTCGGAGATGCCTGTAGTGTACCTTTATACCCACCCAGTTATGTTGTGACGTTTGGTACACCCAAAGCATTCCTACGGTGTCCGGGAGTTACACAATCTCATGGTCTAAGGAAATGATACTTGACATTAGAAAAGCTTTAGCAAACGAACTACACGATCTTGTGCTATGCTTAGGATTGGGTCTTGTCCATCACATCATTCTCCTAATGATGTGATCCCGCTATCAATGACATCCGATGTTCATAGTCAAGAAACCATGACCATCTGTTGATCAACGAGCTAGTCAACTAGAGGCTCACTAGGGACATGTTGTGGTGTATGTATTCACACATGCATTACGGTTTCCGGTCAATACAATATAGCATGAACAATAGACAAGTATCATGAACAAGGAAATATAATAATAACCTTTTATTATTGCCTCTAGGGCATATTTCCAACAATTAACACCCATAGTTCACATCGTCATGTGACCAACACCCAAAGGGTTTACTAGAGTCAATAATCTAGTTCGCATCGCTATGTGATTAACACCCAAAGAGTACTAATGTGTGATCATGTTTTGCTCATGAGAGAAGTTTAGTCAACGGGTCTGTCGTATTCAGAGCCGTACGTATTTTGCAAATATTCTATGTCTACAATGATCTGCACGGAGCTACTCTAGCTAATTGCTCCCACTTTCAATATGTATCCAGATTGAGACTTAGAGTCATCTGGATCAGTGTAAACGCTTGCATCAATGTAACTCTTTACGACGAGCTCTTTTATCACCTCCATAATCGAGAAATATTTCCTTAGTCCTTACTAAGGATAATCTTGACCGTTATCTAGTGATCTACTCCTAGATTAAAATTGTACTCCCTTGCCAAACTCAGGGCAGGGTACACAATAGGTCTAGTACACAGCACATCATACTTTATAGAACCTATGACTGTGGCATAGGGAATGACTTTCATTCTCTTTCTATCTTCTGTCGTGGTCGGGCTTTGAGTCTTACTCAACTTGACACCTTGTAATACAGACAAAAACTTCTTCTTTGACTGGTCCATTTTGAACTCTTTCAAAAACTTATCAAGGTATTTACTCATTGAAAAATCTTATCGAGCGTCTTGATCTATCTATAGATCTTGATGCCAATATGTAAGCAGCTTCACCAAGGTCTTTCATTGAAAACTCTTATTCAAGTATCCCTTTATGTTATCCAGAAATTCTATATCATTTCCAATCAGCAATATGTCATCCACATATAATATTAGAAATTCTACAAAGCTCCCACTCACTTTCTTGTAAATACAGGCTTCACCGCAAGTCTGTATAAAACTATATGCTTCGATCAACTCATCAAAGCGTATGTTCCAACTCCGAGATGCTTGCACTAGTCCATAGATGGATCGCTGGAGCTTGTACACCTTGTTAGTACCTTTAGGATTGACAAAACCTTCTGGTTGCATCATATACAACTCTTCTTTAAGAAATATCTATTTAAGGAATGTAGTTTTGACATCCATTTGCCAGATTTCATAAAATATGGCAACTGCTAACATGATTCGGACGGATTTAAGCATCACTGCAGTTGAGAAAATCTCGTTGTAGTCAACACCTTGAACTTGTCGAAAACCTTTTTGCGACAAGTTGAGCTTTGTAGATAGTAACAATACTATCAGTGTCCGTATTCCTCTTGAAGACCCATTTATTCTTAATGGCTTGCCGATCATCGAACAAGTACACCAAAGTCCACACTTTGTCCTCATACATGGATCCCATCTCAAATTTCATGGCTTCAAGCCATTTCACGGAATCTAGGCTCATCATCGCTTCCTCATACTCCCTCTGTTTCGAAATAGATGACTCAAATTTGTACTAACTTTAGTATAAATTTAGGTCATCTATTTTGGAATGGAGGGATTAGTTCATAGGTTCATCATGGTCTAGTAACATGACTTCCGGAATAGGATTACCGTACTACTCTGGTGCAGATCGTACTCTGGTTGACCTACGAGGTTCGGTAGTAACTTGATCTGAAGTTTCATGATCATCATCATTAGCTTCCTCACTAATTGGTGTAGGAATCACTAGAACTGATGTCTGTGATGAACTACTTTCCAATTCAGGAGAAGGTACAATTACCTCATCAAGCTCTACTTTCCTTCCACTCACTTCTTTCGAGAGAAAACTCCTTCTCTAGAAAGGATCCATTCTTAGCAACGGATATCTTGCCTTCGGATCTGTGATAGAAGGTGTACCCAACAATTTCCTTTGGGTATCCTATGAAGATGCACTTCTCCGATTTGGGTTCGAGCTTATCAGGTTGAAGCTTTTTCACATAAGCATCGCAACCCCAAACTTTAAGAAACGACAACTTTGGTTTCTTGCCAAACCACAGTTCATAAGGCATCGTCTCAACGGATTTTTGATGGTGCCCTGTTTAAAGTGAATGCAGCTGTCTCTAATGCATAACCCCAAAACGATAGTGGTAAATCGGTAAGAGACATCATAGATTGCACCATATCTAATAAAGTGTGGTTATGACATTCGGACACACCATTACACTGTGGTGTTCCAGGTGGCGTGAGCTATGAAACTATTCCACGAAGGCCAAACTCATAACTCAAATATTCGCCTCTACGATCAGATCGTAGAAACTTTATTTTCTTGTTATGATGATTCTCCACTTCATTATGAAGTTCTATGAACTTTTCAAATGTTCGAGACTTGTGTTTCATTAAGTATATATACCCATATCTTCTCAAATCATCTGTGAAGGTCAGGAAATAATGATACCCCCCATGAGCATCAACACTCGTTGGACCGCATACATTGGTATGTATTATTTCCAATAAGTCACTAGCTCGTTCCATTGTTCCGGAGAACAGAGTTTTAGTCATCTTGCCAATAAGGCATGGTTCGCAAGCATCAAATGATTCATAATCAAGTGATTCCAAAAGTCCATCTTTATGGAGTTTCTTCATGCGCTTTACACCGATATGACCCAAACGGCAGTGCCATAAATAAGTTGCACTATCATTATCAACTTTGCATCTTTTGCCATTAATATTATGAATATGTGTATCACTATGATCGAGATCCAACAAACTATTTTCATGGGTGTATGACCATCAAAGGTTTTATTCATGTAAACAGAACAACAATTATTCTCTGACTTTAAATGAATAATCGTATTGCAATAAACATGATCAAATCATATTCATGCTCAACGCAAACGCAAAATAAGATTTATTTAGGTTCAACACTAACCCCGAAAGTATAGGGAGTGTGCGATGATGATCATATCAATCTTGGAACCACTTCCAACACACATCGTCACTTCACCCTTAACTAGTCTCTGTTCATTCTGCAACTCCCGTTTCGAGTTACTAATTTTAGCAACTGAACCGGTATCAAATACATAGGGGTTGCTATGAACACTAGTAAAGTACACATCAATAATCTATATATCAAATATACCTTTGTTCACTTTGCCATCCTTCTTATCCGCCAAATATTTGGGGTAGTTCCGCTTCTAGTGACCATTTCCTTTGCAGTAGAAGCACTCAGTTTCAGGCTTAGGTCCAGCTTTGGGCTTCTTCACGGGAGTGACAACTTGCTTTCCATTCTACTTGAAGTTCCCTTTCTTTCCCTTTGCCCTTTTCTTTAAACTAGTTGTCTTGTCAATCATCAACACTTGATGCTCTTTCTTGATTTCTACCTTCGTCGATTTTCAGCATCACGAAGAGCTCGAGAATTTCTTTTGTCATCCCTTGCATATTATAGTTCATCACGAATTTCCAATAACTTGGTGATGGTGACTAGAGAACTCTTTCAATCACTATCTTATCTGGAGGATTACCTCCCTCTTAATTCAAGTGATTGTAGTACCCAAACAATCTGAGCACATGCTCACTGCTTGAGATATTCTCCTCCATCTTTTAGCTTTAGAACTTGTTAGAGACTTCATATCTCTCAATTCGGGTATTTTCTTGAAATATTAACTTCAACTCCTAGAACATCTCATATATTCCATGACGTTCAAAACGTCTTTGAAGTCCCGATTCTAAGCCATAAAGCATGATGCACTAAACTATCAAGTAGTCATCATATTGAGCTAGCCAAATGTTCATAACGTCTGCATCTGCTCCTGCAATAGGCCTGTCACCTAGGGGTGCATCAAGGACATAATTCTTCTGTGCAACAATGAGGATAAACCTCAGATCACGGACCCAGTCCACATCATTGCTACTATCATCTTTAAACTTAGTTTTCTCTAGGAACATATAAAAAACATAGGGAAGCTACAGCGCGAGCTATTGATCTACAACATAATTTGCAAAATACTATCAGGACTAAGTTCATGATAAATTAAAGTTCAATTAATCATATTACTTAAGAACTCCCACTTAGATAGACATACCTCTAGTCATCTAAATGATCACGTGATCCATATCAACTAAACCATGTCCGATCATCACGTGAGATGGAGTAGCTTCCAATGGTGAACATCACTATGTTGATCATATCTACTATATGATTCACGCTCGACCTTTCGGTCTCAGTGTTCCGAGGTCATATCTGCATATGCTAGGCTCTTCAAGTTTAACCCGAGTATTCTGCGTGTGCAAAAACTGGCTTGCACCCGTTGTATTTGAATGTAGAGCTTATCACACCCGATCATCACATGGTGTCTCAGCACGACGAACTGTCGCAACAGTGCATACTCAGGGAGAACACTTATACCTTGAAATTCAGTGTGGGATCATTTTATAATGCTACCGCCGTACTAAGCAAAATAAGATAAACATCACATGCAATCAAAATATGTGACATGATATGGCCATCATCATCTTGTGCTCATGATCTTCATCACCGAAGAATCGTCATGATCTCCATCGTCACCGGCACGACACCTTGATCTCCATCATAGCATCGTTGTCGTCTCGCCAACTATTGTTATTACAACTATTGCTACCGCTTAGTGATAAAGTAAAACAATTACATGGCGATTGCATTGCATACAATAAAGCGACAACCATATGGCTCCTGCCAGTTGCCGATAACTTTGTTGCATAACATGGTCATCTCATACAACAAATTATATCACATCATGTCTTGACCATATCACATCACAACAAGCCCTGCAAAAACAAGTTAGACGTCCTCTACTTTGATGTTGCAAGTTTTACGTGGCTGCTACGGGTTTCTAGCAAGAACCGTTCTTACCTACGCATCAAAACCACAATGATTTTTCATCAAGTGTTTTTTTTTAACCTTCAACAAGGACCGGGCGTAGTCAAACTCGATTCAACTAAAGTTGGAGAAACAAACACCCGCCAGCCACCTATGTGCATAAGCTCGTCTGTAGAACCAGTCTCATGAACGCGGTCATGTAATGTCGGTCCGGGATGCTTCATCCAACAATATTGCAGAATCAAAGTATGACATGCTGGTAAGCAGTATGACTATTATCGCCCACAACTCTTTGTGTTCTACTCGTGCATATAACGTCTACGCATAGACCTGGCTCAGATGCCACTATTTGGGGAACGCGGTAATTTCAAAAAAAATCCTACGGTTACGCAAGATCTATCTATGTGATGCATAGCAACGAGAGGGGAGAGTGTGTCCACGTACCCTCATAGACCGAAAGCGGAAGCGTTATGACAATGCGGTTGATGTAGTCGTACGTCTTCACGATCCGACCGATCTTAGTACCGAACGTACGGCACCTCCGCGATCAGCACGCGTTCAGCTCGGGGACGTCCCTCATACTCTTGATCCAGTTGAGGCCGAGGGAGAGTTTCGTCAGCACGACGACGTGGTGCAATGATGATGAAGTTACCGGCATAGGGCTTCACCTAAGCACTACGACGATATGACCAGGTGTGTAACTATGGAGGGGGCACCGCACACGGCTAAACAATGTCAACTTGTGTGTCTATGGGGTGCCCCCTGGCCACGTATATAAAGGAGGGGAGGGAAGAGGTGGCCGGCCCAAGGGGGCGTGCCAGGTGTGGGGAATCATACTAGGACTCCCTAGTCCAAGTAGGATTCCCCTCCTCTTTCCTATTCCTAGTAGGAGAAGGAGGGAAGAAGGAAGGAGGGGGGGGGCCCTCCTAGTCCAATTCGGACCAACCCATGGGGGGGCGT
This sequence comes from Triticum dicoccoides, assembly GCF_002162155.2. NCBI lineage: Eukaryota > Viridiplantae > Streptophyta > Magnoliopsida > Poales > Poaceae > Triticum > Triticum dicoccoides. The sequence continues at coordinate 504,160,051 of NC_041389.1, forward strand.
GCGGCCACCCCTTGAGGCCCTTCTCTCATTTCTTGTATGGCCATTAAGGCCCACTACTTCCCCCGGCGAATTCCCATAACTCTCGGGTACTCCAAAAAATACCCGAATCACTCGGAACCTTTCTGATGTCCGAATGTAGCCTTCCAATATATAGATCTTTACTTCTCGACCATTTTGAGACTCCTAGTCACGTCTGTGATCTCATCCGGAACTCCGAACAAACTTCGGTCATCAAATCACATAACTCATAATACAAATCGTCATCGAACGTTAAGCATGCGGACCCTACGGGTTCGAGAACTATGTAGACATGACCGAGACATATCTCCGGTCAATAACCAATAGCGGAACCTGGATGCTCATATTGGTTCCTACATATTCTACGAAGATCTTTATTGGTCAAATCGCATAACAACATACATTGTTCCCTTTGTCATGGGTATGTTACTTGCCCGAGATTCGATCGTCGGTATTATCATACCTAGTTCAATCTCATTACCGGCAAGTCTCTTTACTCGTTCTGTAATACTTCATCCCGCAACTAACTCGTTAGTTACAATGCTTGCAAGGCTTATAGTGATGAGTATTACCGAGAGGGCCGGAGATACCTCTCCGAAACATGGAGTGACAAATCCTAATCTCGATCTATGCCAACCCAACAAACACCTTCGGAGACACATGTAGAGCACCTTTATAATCACCCTTTTATGTTGTGACGTTTGGTAGCACACAAAGTGTTTCTCCGGTATTCGGGAGTTGCATAATCTCGTAGTCTGAGGAACTTGTATAAGTCATGAAGAAAGCAATAGCAATGAAACTAACACGATCATAATGCTAAGCTAACGAATGGGTCATGTCCATGACATCATTCTCCTAATGATGTGATCCCGTTCATCAAATGACAACACATGTCTATGGTTAGGAAACTTAACCATCTTTGATTAACAAGCTAGTCAAGTAGAGGCATACTAGGGACTATATGTTTTGTCTATGTATTCACACATGTACTAAGTTTTCGGTTAATATAATTCTAGCATGAATAATAAACATTTATCATGAAATAAGGAAATAAATAATAACTTTATTATTGCCTCTAGGGCATATTTCCTTCACTTTTTACCCATGAGGGATTGACAACCCCTCTCTTACGTCGGGTTGCAAGTATTTGTTCTTTGTGTGCAGGAGCTGTTTACGTGGTGTTGCGTGGTTCTCCTACTGGTTCGATAACCTTGGTCTCATCACCGAGGGAAATACCTACCATTGTTGTGCCGCATCATCCCTTCCTCTTTGGGGAAATGCCGACATAGTTCAGGCAAACATCAATATCGGGTCACTGGAAAGGAGTTTCGGGCAACCCCGACAAAGATATGGGCTTAATGGGCCGAGGGAGGGACATGCCAGCTCACAAGGGGCTAGTGCGCCCCTCCCTGACCGCAGGTCCTAGAGGAAGGAAAGGAGGGGGCGCCACCTCTTCCTGCCTTTCCCCCTTGGTGGGAGAAAGGAAAGGGGGGGGGGGCTCCACCTCCTCCTTCCTTCCCCTCATCGCCAAAAGAAGGAAAAGGGGGGCGCCGGCCGAGGGCAGGAGCCCAAGTAGGATCCCTCCTACTTGGGCGCCCCAAGGCTGCTCCCCTCCCCCTCCCACCTATATATATACATAGGGAGGGGGCGCCTAGAACACACAACACGTCATTGAGTTGAACGTGTGCAGAACTCAAAGGTGTCGTACGTTCGGTGCTTGATCGGTCGGAACAAGAAGAAGTTCGACTACATCAACCGCGTTGTCAAACACTTCTGCTTTTGGTCTACGAGGGTACGTAGATGCACTCTTCCCCTCTCGTTGTTATGCATCTCCTAGATAGATCTTGCGTGAAGCGTAGGATTTTTTTTTGAAATTGCATGCTACGTTACCCAACAACAACTTCTTGGTTTTCCTTGAAGATCACCATGGGCCACCCAAAGTGGCACGGGATGGAACCGACAAAGGGGATCCTCAGCCTGACCCACTAGGCCAGGAGTCGACATGGTGAGAGGCCCCCTAGTCGGGATACCGTCAGATGGCCTCCTCCATTTCCTAGATCAGGCCTCCGGCGGCCAGCGCCATCCGGCAACAGACTGCATCATTGATCATCCTCTCAAGCTGCAGAATGCAGTGGCCACCGAAGGGTCCTTGTGAGGGTTCCTCTCTCCGGATCCGGTGGCCGCAACTGGCGGCTTGCACTGGCGAGGTTGAGGGTTGCAACCAAAAGGCACCTTTGTGGGCTTTGGCGGCTCTCACTCTGGCCAGTTTGCCTTCAATGGTGAGATGCAATCTATAGGCGATGCCTTGCCATAGAGGGTATGGTTGTGTTGTCGAGGCAGTGGGATTTCTAGCCCAACGCATGTAGCTGTTGGCATCACGAAAAAATGATGGTGAGAACACATGATTAACTTCTATTCGTGGTGTGTGACGCCCTCGATTCAATCGTACACTAATCATACACGCAAATGTGTACGATCAAGATCAAGGACTCACGGGAAGATATCACAACACAACTCTAGGCACAAGTTAAAATAATACAAGCTTTATATTACAAGCCAGGGGCCTCGAGGGCTCGAATACATAAGCTCGAATACACAAGAGTCAGCGGAAGCAACAATATATGAGTACAGACATGAGTTAAACAAGTTTGCCTTAAGAAGGCTAGCACAAAAGCAACCTTGATCGAAAAGGCAAGGCCTCCTGCCTGGGAGCCTCCTAACTACTCCTGGTCGTCGCGGTCTTCATGAGGTAGTAGGCGCCTCGTGGTAGTAGCAGTCGTCACAGGTGGCATCTGGCTCCTGGACTCCACCATCTGGTTGCAACAACCAGGAAGAAGAAAGAAAGGGAAAAGGGGGGGGGTAGCAAAGCAACCGTGAGTACTCATCCAAAGTACTCGCAAGCAAGGATCTACACTACATATGCAACATTATCAAAGAAAGGTTGTATATGTGGACTGGGATGCAGAAATGCCAGAATAGAGAGAAGGCCTAGTCCTGTCGAAGACTAGCATCTTCTGGAAACCACCATCTTGCAGCAAACAGGAGGGAGTAGAGTAACATAAGGTAAGGTAGTAGTAGGGTTATCAACCTCGGCCAGAGATTCTTTCTCGACTCCCTGCGAGAAAGCAATCCCAGAGCCATACTATCCAATTCTCATCACCATCCAATTCTCATCACAAGTATCCAGTTCTGGTTGTATCGATCGGGATACAACTCCAAGTGTCCGTTACCGTAGGACAGGCTATGCGTAGATTAGTTCTTCCCTGCAGGGGTGCACCAACTTACCCACCACGCTTGATTAACTCCGGCCGGACACACTTTCCTGGGTCATGCCCGGCCTCGGCCAAACAATACGCCGCAACCCGACCTAGACTTAACAGAGAGGTCAGCACGCCGGACTAAACCTATGCCCCCAGGGGTCATGGGCCATCTCCCCGGAAACTCCTGCACGTTGCGTACGCGGCCGGTGAGCAGACCTAGCCTCCCTTATACAAGAGAAGGCGTAACCAGTCCAACCCGGCGCGCGCCGCTCAGTCGCTGACGTCTATTAAGCTTCGGCTGATGCATACGACGCAGAACGCCCATACTATGCCCACGTGATGGTTAGTGCTATCAGGCCAGAGGCCCCTCGGATCAAATATCCAAATCGTAGTGGATTGGGAACGCGCGGTAACAAGCAGAGACTCACGAAAGATGTGACCCCGTTGCCCCGTCTCGAGGACTTGCGGCAAGGGCTAAGAATGCCCGGCCACACCTCGTAATTATCTCACGGGCACCTTCCAGGTCAACCCGACTCCTCATCACTCGTAATTATGCTCGCGCGGGCACCCCTTAGGGTCGACCCGTCTTTAGTAACATGGTTCAGTATAAAGTCATAGTAACCATAGTAACCGTGTGTCCAAACACCAAGGGGAAAACCCGAGGAATCACCCCCGGTGAATTTCACTCGATGTAATCATCAAGGTGAACGTAAGAGGAATCACCCCCGAGGTTCACACTTGAGGGGTTGCACGACAGAGTCGTATCGGAAGTGGTTAAGGCGGAATCACCCTCGATGACCACGACCGAATAGCTACACCACAGGGTTAACATCAGAAGTGTTGTAGAGGTCTCACCCTCGGCACTCGATAGTAACCCAGCAGTGTCGAGCAACTAAGGGGAAAGTGATGTGCGGTGCCGGGGCCTGGTCTTCAATCCCGTTGATCGGGTCTTCAATGATGAAGCAGGGGCAACAAGGACAAGGTGGGGGTCACTGATGGATCACTAACCAACTATACTAAGCAGTTTAGGATAAGCAGGTAAGGTACAACAGCAAATACAAAAGCAGGCTATGCATCAGAATAGGAGCATACAATAACAGTAGCAAAATCTAATGCAAGCATGAGAGAAAGGAATGGGCGATATGGGGATGATCAAAGGGGGGGCTTGCCTGGTTGCTCTGGCAAGGAGGGGTCATCGTCGACGTAGTCGATCACAGGGGCAGCATTGGTCTCGAGGTCTACCGGAAAGGAGTAACAGAGGGGGAACACCATAAATAACAGAGCAATCAAAGTAACACAACATATAACAAGGCAATACGCGGGGTTAGGGGTGACCTAATGCAGTACTAGCCTATACTGGCGAAGGGGGAAACATCCAAGAAAGTATCCCCGGTGTTTCACGTTTTCGGACGGATGAACCGAAGGGGAAAAGTTGCGTGTTTGATATGCTAGGGGTGTGTGGCGGAAGAACGGACTGTGTATCCGAATTCGTCTCGTCGTTCTGAGCAACTTTCATGTACAAAGTTTTTCCAACCGAGTTACGGATTATTTTATATGATTTCTAAGGTTTCAAATATTTTCTAGTAATTACTGGATTTAATTTAATTCGAAAAAATAACTATAAATACTTTTGTCACCTAGTGTTACTCTAGCCTATGAGTATGCCAGTGGGGCCAGTGGGGTGGGTTGACCTAGTCAAAGATTGAATAGCCAAAGGATGAAAAGTTTAGGCGGGTCCCATATGTCATTGTCTATGGTTAAACTAGACTTTAATTACATTAGATTAACTAATAGGGGGGTACTGTCATTGGCTGGCAGTTAACCTAGCAATCATTAACCTAAATCTAGATTAGCCTAAACTAATTGATCCTGGCCGGTCACACACACAGAACACACCACGCAACACACTCGACCATGGCCTTGGCCATGGCCAGCCAATAGTAGCAGTAAAGAAGCGCAACAGCAGCGTTGAGGCGAAGCAGCGGCATCAGTGAGCAAGGCAACAACAGTAGGGAGCAGTACCAGCGAGCAGCATAGAGCAAAGTAGCACGGCAGGAGCAGCGTTGGCATCAGGCAGAGCATGCAGCAGCGACGACAACGTTAAGCGGTCAGCACCAACAGCAGAGCAACAACGTGCGGCCAGGGGACGGCCGGCGCGTGGCCGGACGCGGCCAGCGGGAGTACGGGGCGTCGTGGCGTGGGTGGCTTTGGGTGTGCGTGGGCTGCAGCAGCAGTAGCAGGCCGCACCAGTAGCAGCAGTGGCGGCTCGCAGGCACGGCCAAGCTCGGGCGGGCTCCTGTAAGGAAGGAGGCGGCGACTACAGCGGCAGTCCGAGGCGGGGAGAAGGGGAACGGGCGGCGGCTCACCCCGGGGAAGCCGTGGACGAGCTCGGCGAGGCCGGGAGGCGCCGGTGGTGCAGATCGACGGTGATGGCCGCAGCGGCCGTAGTCGAGGAAGACGGACGATTCGGTCGAGGTGGGTGCTTCGAGCTCGAGTGGATCCGCGTAGGGGAAGCAGGGGAGGCAGGTGGAGCTCCTGGCGCAAGCTCGGACGAAAGGGACGACGCTGGCCGCGGAGACGATGAGGCGGTGACGGCGGCGGTGCCGAAGGTGGAAGACGACGAGGATCCGGGGAAGCAACGCCTCCCAGCTCGCACTGCTGGCTGTAGTATACGCAGGAGATGCCGACGATGCTCCTCGACGTCTTCGCTTGGCTCGGGGAGGTCGTCGGCCATGGTCACGGCGAGGCGGCAGCAGCGGCCGCGTCGGGTGGGCGCAGGGGAGAAAGGGATCTGGGGAGAGGGAGAGTGGAGGACGGAGTGGGGAGCGAGGGGGCAAGTGGGGGAGGGGACCGAGGCGCCGCAGGGGGGCGGCATCCTTATCGCCTCCGCGGTGACGCCGACGAGCTGGTCCGGCAGGGACTGCTCGGTCGCAGGCGCCCGGTCGCGTGAGCAGTGGCGAAGAAAGGCGACCGAGGGAGTGCAGGGTTGGGCCGGCCTGGCTGGCCCGAGGCTCAGCGGGGCTGGGAGGTGGTCTAGGCCTGGGGGCTTCCCCTTTTCTTTACCTTTTCTTTTGTAATATACTTTTTTTTATAAAATAAACAACTAGCCCCTGTTTTATTATTTTTAGAGCATTTAAACACATTATAAAAATATGATCTCAACATGAAAAATATCCGGGGACTATTTGCCACACCTCGAACATTTTAGTTTCATGTTTGATAAAATTTGAATTTTGACTTTAAACTTGGTTTTGAATTTGAGTTTGAAATAAGATTTGGATCAAGCGAGGATTAGTAACAATAATGTAATGACGTGGCACCATTAGCAGGGTTTACTGTAGCATGACACCGGGGGTGTTACATGGTGCTTCGCTAGTATCTAGTCTCTAGTTATGGGGTGAAAACCCTAGGTCTGACCCAAGTTAGTTATACCCGATAATGGCGATGCTTTTGCATCGTTATCATGTTGAAGGCATTGTTGGGATATGCTTAGACTTGTTCTTTAGGGTGAAGACCTAGAATCCAGGATCAAGTGGTTGAATTTGATGACGTCGATGCTTGCCATCGTTTCCTTCCTGAAAAGAGGGGGTAATCGACTTCCCAGTTGGCGGAGACAGAAACTCGGTCCATGACCAAACAAATCGGGGAAAGTTGCATGATTGTCCAAGTAATCTGTATCCCACACGATGGATTTCTTTGAGGACCATGTTAGCAATGGCCACATTGAACCCGTTGATACACTACCAATAGATGTTGTTTGAATTCTTATATGTCGCCTCCTTAATGAGGTTAAAATTCCCGCCCATTATCACCGAGAAGTTTGAGCTATTAATCTTGGTTTTGATTTCCACCAAAAAAGCTATAGGAAGTGAGTGGACGCCTGGAAAAGCTCCCAATATTTATGTGTGGCAATTGTCTTGATGGAAGAACTAAGAAAGAAACTCCCCAAGGTCCAGCACAACACCTTATAGGACTCTCTGCTGACGCCTAGTAGAAGGCCTCCCGAATGTCCATTAGTCGACACCCATTGCCAGCCGCTTTTTTCAAGAGGATCAATGGTTCCAAATTCAAAGAAAGAAAAATCAATCTCGATACTATTGGGGAGCAATTGAATATTGTTCTCGCTGACAATATAATCCTTCAGTTGGGTTCGGCGCCCCGTATGGCCAAAACCTCGAATATTCCAGAAGAAGGTCCTCATTGATTGTTTTTCTATTCTTCTAATATGCACCCCCTTGATGCCGATCGACTTCGGCTTGGATTTAAAGATAGCATTGGGTGCGTTGGGATCCCCCTGGTCACCTTCGACCAATGCAGTAGCCCCTTTTATGGTGGGAAGGAAAGTGGAGGCCTCCTTGGCAGCCTCAGTTGCAGCAACCTTTCGGTGAGCCGCCTCGAATAGCGCCGCTTGGGTGAGTTTTGGCAAGGATCAAGTCAATAGTACCTGGCACACCCTGACATCCCCAACTAAACTAATCACACTATCCTAAATAAAAGAAGATATATGTGAGTATTCTAAACATTTTGGAGTTAAAGGTTTGAAAATACTTATATGAATACTTTCTTTCCTTCACCTTTTTGAAGTATTCTAAACATTTTCTCAAACCTCATGCTTTCACTTTCCTCTTGTATCTCCTCAAAAAAGAATTTTTTGCAAAATTTGTGGAGCATGCACACGATCATGACCTGCTATTTGACGTTTAAACTACTACTTCCTCCGTCCGAAAAAACTTGTCCCAAATAGGACCAAACAAATAAGTACGTATTTTTCCGCAGGGGTGCATTGGATCACTTTATTTTGAAAGGCTACAAGATGATAGTTAAAAGTTTCAAAAAAAATTGACCTTTTTTACATGGACATTTATAGATTTTCTCTTAGTATTTTTTTCAAGACAAATAGATTTTCTCTTAGTACTATTAAGGCTGCACAAAAAGAACAAATTCGGGCCCAAAACCAGGAAAACTGGAGTAAGCCCATATTTTGCATGTATTTGTTTTTTCGTATATAGTATCTCACGTATAAACACGTACTCCAGTATATTGATGAAACCTTTTCTGCCTTGTTTCCTTTCCTTCTGCCTTTCCTCTTGTGTTCTACCGCATCCCATACTCTTCCTTCGCGAGAGAGGGCGACTGGGGACGGGCTGAAGCGCCACCGCCCGCGCCCCCGGTCCGGTGCCACCGCCATCACCTCCAGGCGAAGTGTCGCGCGGGCGCGCTGTAGCCGCGCGGCGGACGGGAAGCGCCGTCTCCGTCGAGCTTATTAGCTGCCGAGGCTACCGCTGGCCGCTGCAGCTTTGCCGCCGCCGCCAGCCGTGCATCTCCCTGCTGCGTGCGCCCCCGGCTGCCGCTGGGCACACGCCGCAGCAAGGTCACCGCGCCCGACAGGTGAACGCCGCTCTTTGATCTACAGAACGCGTTTTCCAATCTAATTGGACGGTTTCTTGCGGATCTTGTTGTTACTATCTGCGTTGAGCAAACCCTAGATGCTAAGGAAAACCAATTTGGGATTCCACCTGTGAATACACGAAACAGTACATTGGGGATTGGTCCTACAATCGCTGTGGACATCTATAGTTTATCACTTTGATGTTTCCTTGGAGTTTCGATTACTGCCGTCCAGCTTGGGGAAGTTGGTTTGCTAGATTTGGGACCGGTTCACACTAAATAATTGTTTGTGGCTTTGATGGTTATGTGCTTTCTTTCGCCTGTAGCCGTTTTGATGTTCTAGATGTCAAAGTTGGGTCTTTGGCTGACTATATGGTCTTTGCTTTTAACCGACCCAGTCAGTTTTGGTAGGGAGAAATGCCTATGCCCGCCATATGCAGAATAACCTAGGGTATAGAAAAATGATTCAAGAAGTTCAATCTTGAGTGTGCAGGCTGCGTTTGTTAATTAAATTATGCCCCTGCATATCCTCATTATAGATATTATATGTAGGCTCCTTATCCATCTACCGTAGAACCCGTATCTGCTTCTCGCATTTCCCCTGCGTGTCACTAAGAAAGTAGGTCGATGATTATTGTAAGATTTGCTTTCTGTACACTATTTATTATGTATGTCGTGTGTATATTCATGGTGTTTGGCACTTGTGCATTATGTGTAAATATTGATAAATAAGGTCCAATTATGTGCTTTTGTCAAGGTGTCAGGTCACGGGGCTCGGGAAAGTTTCCGCAGCACTGTGTTGTAGCATGTCCCGGCGGCAGTGAATGCGGTTTTGTTTGCGAGGACACATCTTTTGTTATCTCTTAGTTTCTCCCTTAGATAATATGTTATTTCTTGGATTGAGTTCTTGGGGCCTTCCCCTATTTAAAGAAGAGATGACATTGCTTAAGTTGAAGAAATAATAATTGATGTCCTTCCTTCTTGGTGCAATCTTTTCCTATGAGCACTCACAACTCTCTAGAGATATGTCCCTATTCCTAAGCCTTTTTGCCTACACCTGGTTGTGGTCTATGGGATCGTAGCACATAGCCAATGATGGCACATTTCGTAACTCCTGTTATCAAGGTTAATAGTGCACTGTTGTACATACTCATGGTGAAAATCGCCCAGTGCATATTTCATTTATCTATTCTCAATTTCTAATTTCGACAGTTGCACTTAACATCATGTAGGTATTATCCTATCTTTTTTGGAGTTAGTTTTCTGTTTTTGTTCCACACTGTTGTGGCCTAATAATTACTCTATGAGCATTTAATTATATGCTCACATTTTTTTCTTATCTCTATTTTTGTTTTTTGCAATAAGATATAGGACATTTTGCTCACCACATCTTCCTTAGGGGTTTTGCCTTAAATCTGGTAATGTGCTGATATAACTACCATGGGTTTTCTGTGATTCAATTGAGGCATGGAATTCTATTCCATTGTTTCATGTTGAGATCTATTGTCCGTAAAATGTGTTATAGCTTATATTAGATTGCTTTCTTATACTAGTATATGCCTGTACATGCAAAGCACCTTCTAGTCCAAAGTCTAAATGCACTAGCTTGAAACACCAAAAGTTTTATAGGAAAACATATGGAAATGTCAACAATGCTGACATCCATAAATCCCAAAATTCTAACAGCATGCCCAATAACCCTCTGCATCAAGCTCTGAAACATCTCTTTCCCCTGTATTCTCAGATCTATCTATCTACCTTCCTGTCTTCCCTTTTTTGCAATTGTTATCCTTGTTCTGTGCAGTATACTCTTTGTTGTTTCCTGCAATGATTGGTTTGATCCTGGGACACCCATGTGGTACATCTGAAGGTGAGTTAGTTGAGAGCCGCATGCCTTAGGAAGCAGGGTCTATGATGATGGGGTTTGGTGAGGGTGGCAAGGAGCCGATGAGCTCGCCGTGGGGATCGTCGAGGGATGACCAGATGATGCGCTCGCTGGTTGATGATTTTTCTTAAGTATAGATGAGGATGGTTACAGAATACTGTAGAGAGCACTGTTCAATTGGGACACTGTAGACGGGAATCCATGCAACCTAGACCATTGGATCGACAATGATCAACGGTTGATTTTGTGTCTCGATCCTAGGATTCAACATTTCAATACTGGTACACTATGTGGTACTCAACTGCAAAAACGTCCTACATTTGTTTACTGAGGGAGTAGTATAGTTAGCATTGATATTGGTTTCAACTATCCTATGTTAAATTTGTTTCATGAAGTATTTTGATAATGTCGTGCGTATATTGTTTCGTCACTGTGCTGAAGTGGCATTTTATTTTGCTTGAATCCAGGTAAATCGTTGAATGAACAACTGAAAATACTTTGTTGGAACTCTTGTCCTCTGTAGCTTTAAACTATGGAAATTTATACTTTATCAGGTAGAATAACTATATACATTAACAAGAATATCTGATATATACCAAAACTGTACTAATTAGTACATATATGGCTAAACATTCAATTTATTTCTACCTACTGAGTTTTGATACTTGTTTTTTATTCATCGAAAGAATATATCCACATATTTTGCATTACCATTGCTTAGATGTGCTAAATGGTATATAGGTTATACATCCCCCCTCCCCTCCTGGGGCAGCAATTTTGGATTTTCAGAAGTAACTATGATTATTGGCAGTTCGAAACTTGATTTAAGAATAGCTATTGATGTTATGTTTTCCTTTAATAGGGCAATTCCCCTCTCAAGGAGGAAAGCACATATGTGAGTCAGGACCTTCTTGTTAAAACGTGAACCAGGGACATGCAGACGGATGACGTCATTGACGTGAGTTCTTTTCTTTTCCATAGTTTGCGTATAAAGACACATATGTTCTCCAAGCACATATACCCAATATTGTCTTGTTACTTGTCTTTTTTTTTGTTATGATTGAATTCTTTCCAAATCGTGTTCGGAAGTGATGTATTTGCATGCCAATACAAACTACATACTATGTGTCTGTCATTGATTTTGTATTTTAAATGTAATTTGTTGGAAATTATTTGATAACCAGCTTGTGTCAGAAGACGATATTGCCTCCTATGAGGAGACAACTTCTGAAGATACTGAAGATGTAAGTCCGAAACACTGAATTTCTGTCGTATCATTTTCTTGCATCAACACCATTGGTTACAATTAAAATGTGAAAGGATGTTTTTCCTCAGTCTAATTGGTTAATATTGTGGGTTTTAAGTCACCTGAATCATGGAATCTAATTGAAAATTATAGGTGAAAGTCTGTGACGTATGTGGAGATGTTGGTGAGGAGAAGAAGCTCGCTGTTTGCAGCAGATGCAATGATGGTGCTGTGCATATGTGAGAATTCTTTATACTATTCTCTTTTCTGTAATCCTAGCCAGTTAAGATTATTGTATGGTGTGCCATAATACTTGTTTACATCTCCATAGTGTCTTATCTATTTTTTTCTCTCTACAGTTACTGTATGTTGGTAATGCTTAAAGAGGTTCCAGAGCGCGGGTGGTTGTGTGATGAGTGCCAAGCTGAGGTAGAAATTGAAATTGAAAAGAAGAAACTTGAGAAATCTCAAGTAAATTTTGTCATGGTTTCCATGGAGAATAAAGTTGGTGCTGAAAAGGTGAGACATAAAGAATCAGAAGTAGATAATGTCACAAGTGGTTGTACATCTTCCATAAAGGAGGGCGACACTGGGTTGTGCATGCTAAACAAAGCTTCTCATGATTGTGAGCCGATGTCCAATGATAGAAGTGGCATTTCTAATTTGAAGTCACTAGATTGAGAGATACACATCTTGGGAATGCACAATAATTATGTTTCATCTGTTTCTAAGGCTAAAGACGGGTCTAATGTGGCTCGTGATAGTGAAAAAGTGGGACATAAAGAATCAGAAGTAGGTAATGTCACAAGTGGTTGTATATCTTCCACAAAGGAGGGCGACAGTGGGTTGTGCATGCTAAACAAAGCTTCTCATGACTGTGAGCCGATGTCCAATGATAGAAGCGACATTTCTTATTTGAAGTCATTAGATAGAGATACACATCTTGGGAATGCATGATAATGATGTTTCATCTGTTTCTAAGGCTAAAGACGCGTCTAATGTGGCTTGTTGGAATAAAAGGTTAAACAGACAGAGTGAGGCCAATTTTTTAGAAGAGATCAAAGATGTGAGTGCTAAACTCTCGTGTTCTGTTTTATTTTTACCACTTATTCCAGGTCAAGTACGCATGCAAAATGTGATTAAGGCGTTTCATCTTTCTCTGACCATAGTGAGTTTTGAATTATTTTTAAATGACAATAGGTGAAAGTATGTGACATTTGTGGAGATGTTGGTGAAGTGGAGAAGCTCACTGTTTGTGGTAGATGCAATGGTGCCGAGCATGTGTAAGATTCTCTTTGCTCCATCGCTTTTTACGATGTTGGTTATTCTCGGTTGATGGTTGGCATATCACCGCGGTTAAGGTCAAATTATTGTTTTTTCATTTCTTTTGGCATGTAAACTGGAAGCTGAACGACTTATGTGGTGCACACTGATAAAGTAACAACTTACACAATCATTATGCTTTCCCACAATAGCAGGAACTAAGCTTCTCAATTCATCATTTCTTTTGCATAATCTCTTCTCAGAAAATTGTGGTATTTTTATGCTCTAAGGATGTTAACTCCTTTCTTTGTCCCAGTTATTGTATGCAGGTGATGATGGAAAAGGTTCCAGAGGTCATGTGGTTGTGTGAAGCATGTCAAACTGAGGTAGAATTTGCAGAGGAAAGGATGGAACTAGAAAAATCCCAATTAATGGTTGGTGCATGTAAATTAGAGTCCTTTGGAGGGCAAACGAATAAACCTGTGGATGATGCAAATAGTGGAAGTTATTTTGAGGATGAAATGGAGGCTGGACATGTGAGTAGTAAAACCTCAAACATGAGAAATCAATCCAACAGTATGGCTACCAAGAGGATAGGAGACGATGCAACAATTACATTACTGATTGGAAAAGATCTTTCTGAATCTGGTGGTGTATCCATGGAAGGTGACTCCGCAAAAAGAGTGCCGCTTTCACGCAAAAATTCACTCAAGCTGGAAACAGAGAAAGGAAAGGAACCTGCTAGGCCAATGCCAACACCATTGACATTGAATGCTCTGAAGAATCAGGCACCACCTCTTTGTGGTAATTTTTTATCATTATTTTCAACTAAGGAGCTTATACCTACAATCTAGAATGTTCAACTTCTCTTACAGTTGTGGGGACTGTCCCTACGAGCTGCTATTGGACAAAACTATAATCAGTAAGGTTTCCGCAGGTCCACTCCCGAAGTCTATTTCTTTCAAGAACTCAAAGGTCCCGAAGGTGAAACAACTGGTCATTGAAGTTCCTCAAAAGCCCAAAAATCTGAAGGAACCTATATCCTTAATTACAAAACAAGACGGGCCAGTGATCACACTTGCTAAGTCGACATCAGTCAAAAAGCCAAACTCTACTGAGCCAGTAAGTAAAGGAAAGTCTTCCATCTTACTAGATGTTGAGGAACCAAGAATGATGAATTCAGTAATGAGCCGAAATGTAACGAATAAGAGGGGCACTTCTATATCTGGATATCCCTCTGTTGCTGCATCAATGCTTGTGCCAGTTCCTTCGAAAGCAGAATCCGCAGCTCAGCATCTCAATAAACAAAATAAGACGGATAATTTAGGCATCGCTTATGGACAAGACGGTAGAAACTTTCCTGGTATATTCCCTTTTCCTTTCCTTTCCCTTTTAGACTCTGCTCTATTTCTGTGCTGTAGGAGTGTAGGTCATGTTTTTTATGGCATACTTTACACTATAGGATAACTATACTTATTTCTTTCAGCACCTAGTGAACCAAAGAGACAGCTTGTAGCAAAAATCCCGGGAAGCCTAACGTTAATTAGTGCTGAGACATCCTCAGGTATGCTTTGTTCTGGTGCACAGATGAAGGGAATTCAAATCCCAGATACTTCACTGGTTGATAAAATAAAGAACCCACCTAGCTTGAAGCCAGGTACTTCTTGCAGCAGTTGCACAATGCATTGTCAACAATGTGATGAAGTGGGACATTCTACACAATTTTGTCCTGTTGGCAGATCTAGCTTGTTTGTAACAGAACCTTTGAGTGAGCAAACCAGTGACCAAACTGCCAGATGCAATAGAACATCTGAAGCTACTACTTTGTCTGCTACTGAAGACATTTTGAAATCAGCATATCAATCTGAGCCAAGTCCAAAACGCCGCCGCTATCATAACCCATCATATAAGCCTATAAATGTTTTATGTACCTCCATTAGTCATGAGGAAAGCAGTGAGCAGGATGTGAGAAATGGTATGCCTACTCCTAGTACTACAGCTCCTGTAGATTGTCACGAGCTAAAATACAAAGAGCATCAGGCTGCATCTGCCATGGGAGGAAGATTTGTGGACAGCAGTTCAACTATGTTGAATGATCCTGCGGACAAATCGCCAATCTTTTCACCTAGTGATGACAGAATAACTTCTAGTGTTCCAGAGTTGGCTTACATTTGGCAGTAATATTTCTACCTCTCTATCTCATATATATTTTGATGCTTATTCTAGATAGACTTGATTGCTACAGAGACCTGCCATTACCATTGAACTAATAAACCTAACAGGTGTAGTCAGGCCATCTTCGAAAGCAACTTTTGTGGAAACACTCCTTTAGGTGAAATCCATGAGATTGAAACAGATGGATGTCTAAAAATATCATAAGATGTTCCGAATGTTTTTGAAAAAATTGACACAAGATGCTTTTCGTATGTCACAAATTCCAAACCAAAATTTGATTGGCACTTGAAAAAAAGACAATTTTTCTCTATGAATAGTTACTCCCTCCGACCCTGAAGATAGGGCGTACAAGGCGAGGTCCAGCTGTTGTTTTCTTGCCCATACTACCCCTAATAATGCTTAGATGAATATTTAATGTCATGGGTGCATGCACCATGCACGGCCTGCAGTACCAGGTCGCTCGGTTTGATTGGTCAGATGGAGCCCTTGCATAGGGGTATTTCCGGGAGAGAGTCCAAAAAACTGCATGCACGGCCTCCTTTTAGCATTTTCTGGTAGAAAGATACATGCCTTGTTTTCATGATTGGAGGGAGTAACTCTCATTCTTTTGTTTATAATGAGCAACAAAAAAAAAGTCTTCTTTTTGTCGCTTTGCGTGGATCGAATTCGGACTTGAAGTTACAGGATAGATGCATCTTGTCTGAATGTTGTCAATTTTTATCAGTACTCTGGTTACTTTTTGGACCACCAGATGCAGATCTGATGTATCACACCCAAAGGGGTGGTTCATGCACTTCATGTTTCATACTTGGTTTTGTATCATCTCATGTGTGCTTGATAGTTGCAACTATCCATGATTGCAACAAACTTGTATTTAAGTAATTGTTTTCATCAATATGTGTTAAAATTTATTTTAGTTACTTATCTTTGAACAGAGGTTGTTTTGAAATATGGAGGACTGGACGGTCATCTAAGTTTTGTAAGGGCTTGCAAGGACACTTATCATGTTCTGCTTCACAAAAGGTTTTGGATATAGCAAAGAAATTCCCTTCTAAAATCCGGCTTGAGCAACTTCCTCGCCGGAATATATACCCCCCACAGTTCCATGGAAATGGCCTTTCATATGACAGTATTGGTCTTTTTTTCTTTGCAAGAGATATCCAGAGGTATTTCACTTGAAGCTTTTCTCTTTCATTATTATATTTCAATTGTTTGAAAAGGATATTAGTTGAACTGCACACAAACTTATAATTTAAATTGCTTATATTTTTGCCTACAGTTATGAGAGGCATTACAGTAAGTTAGTAGAATGGATGCTGAAAGGCGATTTGGCACTCAGAGGAAACATTGAAACAGCTGAATTGCTCATATTTCCTTCCAATATCCTGCCAGAAAGCTTTCAAAGTAAGAAGTCGCTCACCTATTCAAGTGGTGCTTTTATCTTATCACAGTTTTACGCTGATAGATCTTACTTTTCCTTATTCTGCTTCAGGATGGAACATGTCCTATTATCTATGGGGTGTATTTAGAGTCAGAAGAAAAGACCCTAACCTTCCATATCATATACCCACAAGAAAACATTGTAATTTCAATGGGAATCTCTTGGCCGTGGGTCGAAGAACTCATGCTCACGCTTCTTCTGGCCCCAGTTTCTATTACTCACCTACTTGTGAAGACTCTCCACCTATCATGCCCTTGGAAGCTAATCATGAGGGTTGCCCCAATGGTGAGAGTTCTCTAGGTTAGCCTTTCTGTGGACGACCTTTAGAAGATCAGCATCATGATTCAGTTACAGCTAGCTTATCAACAAATAAACATAGCGCTATTAATGAATTTTTCACAGCTCCAACAAGAAAAAAGCAGGTGGGTGTTATAATTTAATTTGACGTGTTGCATTTTTTTCCTTGCAATTGTTTTTTTCTAAATTAATCACTCTACTGGATGCATTTGATTAAAGAATAAGATGACACCTGCCATTGTGTGTGTGGATGTCATGCTTGCCTGCTTACGCCATCTTGGCTATTGGCCTTTGCCTGCTACATATTTGTTTTATAGAAATATTAATATGATTGCTTGTATCAACTCAAATGTTTACTCTTGGCTATACGTATGCGGAAACATGTTTATTCAGAACATTAAGACAATGCAGGAGTATTATCATAATGGTCAGTGAACATTTGTTTCATTTTCTCTTGATTTCATTGTCTAATTTATTTATCTTGTTGAAAAACAGGTAAAGAGAGCACAACTGTCAACCATGACAGTGCAGAGGACCTGTGGGGACCCGGTCTAGTTGACCTACAACGGCGACCGCAATCAGTATGTCGCTAATTGATATCATAGGAACATCCACACAGACCAATCACGCACTTACATTGCTGGGACCAGATTGGTATACATGCATATATATACGTGTGTATGAAGGAATTCTTTGTGAAGTTTGGGTACGCTTAATATGAGCGGTGAGCAGAACATGTTGCTTCTCCCCTTCTCTCTAACGAAAGTGGGAGCTCGCCTAGGCAGATTGCGTAAGCTGTAGGCGGGTGCTGGGCGGAAGAAAAGTGATGACCAGGCGAGGTGAGTGGCGAAGAGAGGGAGCAAAATTGAGACAAGACAGGGAAAGGGTCTCAGGGTAGGGTTGGGAAACTTATCAGATCAAGAGGGGTGAGGGTGAAACTGAAGAGAGCTTGGTGGCGGGAGTAAGGACCCCCACTCTGCCGCGTGCTCCTCTTCCCCTGCTCGCTCACTGTTTGAGTGATTGGTGCTTGCTGCTGCTTGGTTGTTGGCGTTCGAATCACTTGTTTCATCAATGTGACTTTCTTGACTGCAGGTTTTTTTTTCTGCTGTTGCTATGTTTGATTGCTGATGCTGTTGTGTGGAACTGTTGATGTGTCATTTTTTGTTTACTTTTTGGATGTGTCGACGGATAAGATAGGAGCAGAGACAACCCAACCGGAGTCATCGAATGTCCATCCTTTGTTTTTATTTTCTATGCACGAAGTACTCAAAACAATCAAGGATAAATAGCATAATTCTTGAGCAATTGAAATATCAATATTTCAATATAACAATACTTCAAATAAAATTATTCCAATCTAAACATAAAGTTTTGGAATAAAATAGTTCAAGTTTTAGTCGGACACATGTTCTAATTGTCCATTTGAAATGCCCAAAGATGCTCAACTAGATCATTCTGTAGCTGCTCATGATTTTCTTGATATTGAATTTGATGATGCATTGAGATAAAATCTAAAATATCATAGATTTTGCTTTGAATTTGATGATGCATTGAGATAAAATCTAAAATATCATAGATTCTGCTTCGCTTTTGCTCTAGAAGCTGAATATGATCACCCACGTTTTAAAAATCCAAACCATGGTGAATTCCATCATTCTCATCCTTCACAATCATGTTGTGTAGGATAACACAAGATATCATCACTTCCCATAATCCCACAATTTAGTAGGTCCGCACTTGTCTTTGGGCAGTGACATCTTTTGCTATCCCTTGGGTTGGAGATGGTCTTGACGGAAGTCACACTCGGAGCATAGACCATCACAAAGATAATACTGCCATGTTGTAGTTATAATGACCATTGATGGTATAGCTGCACTCACGAGCTTCACACGCACACAACGTTGCGCACAATGAAGACTGCTGCAACACGTTGATGTCATTGTGAGACCCAGACATACCAAAGAAAGAATGCTAATTTCATGTCATGTGATCCAACTACTTCAAGAATGATGGTGGGCCTTTTGCAATGGTGACCTTGTTGAGCATATGGGCAATTCTTCTATTTTCGGTGCATGCAATCCATGGATCCCAGCATACCTATTAAACCTCCTGATTCTCCAATTGACATGAGCATTGCTGTGACTGTGGGAGTTAGTTCCCTCAAGTAGTCCGGTCCCAACACCTTCACCACTACAGTGGCAAATCCGACCATCGCTTCAAAGCATGTGCTTTCTGACATCCAGAGGTCTTGATCACACGAATCTACGGTAGTGCCATAGACAAGCATCCTCATTGCAGCCACACACTTCTGATAACCAGAGAACCCAATGGTTCATATGGCACCCTTCTTCAGGATGAAGTAATCATCATAGGTTTGGACATCATGGTAGATGAGATCAAACACTTGTCGTCGCATCCAAAATTGATGGCGCAAATAGGGCTCGAATAGTGCATCGAGGGAAAAGTAGTGGTTGACCAACATTAGATGCCCTCGTGCCCTATTTCGTTTCAACAATAGATGTCACTTTGTTGAACCCTTGTAGTTTGAGAACATTCCCCTCCACAAGTACCGCGTCTGCAAGAGCTTCCATCATCATCATCATCGTCGTCGTTTCATCTTCATCTTCATTCTCCTCACTTGACGAAGATGACTCAGTGAACTCGTTGTTGAAGTACTCCTCGTACGAATCCATCGTGTTTGCCTCAAGTAAACAATGAGAACCTAAAATAATTTGGCAACAACACTTGGCTAAACACTTGTCGGACGTGCTGTTTGCCATGGACGGCGACAACAGGGCACATGCCGTACCCGAGATGGAACGACGACATAGTCCAAGGCGGGAAGGCGCCTGGATGGAGAGGCGGAGGTCCGACTAAGCCTGGACAGTGGTCAAGGTGGCACAGTTGTGATGTCGGTTGTCGAGGGAGCGGATACAGAGCACAAGGGAGGGACGGAAGGGGGGGAGGGCCCCGAGTGGGGTTTTTGGATGGGCCGGATATGTCGGAGTTCTACATGGTGGGACGGCAAACCTCCCCTACGTTTGGTTTTGGTTTGTGGGATTTAGACATCTATATCAGTTCGGACATTTTTTGGTGACCGTCGTTGGATGACAAAAAATGTCTAGACTGTTTGATCCGGAGATTTGCACGTGATTTAGTGATCCACATTATAGATGACCTTAGGCGCTCATTCCACTTCTTTTGGTGCCTTTCGCTTAAAGTTTCCTTGTTCTAATCTCCGTGAACACGTTTGGATGTGTTGACGGATAAGATAGGGGCAGAGACAACCCAACCGGAGTCATCGAATGTCCATCCTTCGTTTTTTATTTTCTATGCATGAAGTACTCAAAACAATCAAGGATAAATAGCATAATTCTTAAGCAATTGAAATATCAATATTTCAATACAACAATAATTCAAATAAAATTATTCCAATCTAAACATAAAGTTTTGGAATAAAATAGTTCAAGTTTTAGTCGGACACATGTTCTAATTGTCCATTTGAAATGCCCGAAGATGCTCAACCAGATCATTCTGTAGCTGCTCGTGATTTTCTCGATAATGAATTTGATGATGCATTGAGATAAAATCGAAAATACCATAGATTCTCCTTCGCTTCTGCTATAGAAGCTGAATATGATCACCCACGTTTTAAAAATCCAAACCATGGCGAACTCCATCATTCTCATCCTTCTCAATCATGTTGTGCATGATAACACAAGATATCATCAACTCCCATAATGTCTCTAGATACCACAATTTAGTAGGTCCACACTTGTCTTTGGGCAAAGTGACATCTTTTGCTATCCCTTGGTCGAAGATGGTCTTGATGGAAGTCGCACTCGGAGCATAGACCATCCCAAAGATAGTACCGCCATGTTGTAGTCATAATGACCATTGATGATATAGCTGCACTCACGAGCTTCACACGCACACAACCTTGCAGACAATGGAGACTGCTGCAACACGTTGATGTCATTGTGAGACCCAGACATACCAAAGAAAGAATGCTAATTTCATGTCATGTGATCCAACTACTTCAAGAATGATGGTGGGCCTTTTGCAATGGCGACCTTGTTGAGCATATGGGCAATTCTTCTATTTTCGGTGCATGCAATCCATGGATCCCAGCATACCTATTAAACCTCCTGATTCTCCAATTGACATGAGCATTGCTGTGACTGTGGGAGTTAGTTCCCTCAAGTAGTCCGGTCCCAACACCTTCACCACTACAGTGGCAAATCCGACCATCGCTTCAAAGCATGTGCTTTCTGACATCCAGAGGTCTTGATCACACGAATCTACGGTAGTGCCATAGACAAGCATCCTCATTGCAGCCACACACTTCTGATAACCAGAGAACCCAATGGTTCATATGGCACCCTTCTTCATGATGAAGTAATCATCATACTTCTGGACATCATGGTAGATGAGATCAAACACTTGTCGTCGCATCCAAAATTGATGGCGCAAATAGGGCTCGAATAGTGCATCGAGGGAAAAGTAGTGGTTGACCAACATTAGATGCCCTCGTGCCCTATTCTGATTAAACAATCGATGTCACTTTATTGAACCCTTGTAGTTTGAGAACATTCCCCTCCACAAGTACCGCGTCTGCAAGAGCTTCCATCATCATCATCATCATCGTCGTCGTCGTTTCATCTTCATATTCATTCTCCTCACTTGACGAAGATGACTCAGTGAACTCATTGTTGAAGTACTCCTCGTACGAATCCATTGTGTTTGCCTCAAGTAAACAATGAGGACCTAAAATAATTTGGCAACAACACTTGGCTAAACACTTGTCGGACGTGGTGTCGGCCATGGACGGCGACAACAGGGCACATGCCGTAACCGAGATGGAACGACGACATAGTCCAAGGCGGGAAGGCGCTTGGATGGAGAAGCGGAGGTCCGACTAAGCCTGGGCAGTGGTCAAGGTGACACCATTGCGATGTCGGTTGTCGAGGGAGCGGATATAGAGCATAAGGGAGGGACGGAGTGGGGGATGACTGTCGGTGTCAAAACCGGCGGATCTCGGGTAGGGGTTCCCGAACTGTGCGTCTAAGACTAATGGTAACAGGAGACTAGGGACACGATGTTTACCCAGGTTCGGGCCCTCTCGATGGAGGTAATACCCTACTTCCTGCTTGATTGATGTTGATGATATGAGTATTATAAGAGTTGATCTACCACGAGATCAGAGGGGCTAAACCCTAGAAGCTAGCCTATGGTATGATTGTTGTTGTGTCCTATGGACTAACCCTCCGGTTTATATAGACACTGGAGGGGGCTAGGGTTACACAGAGTCGGTTTACAGAGGAGAAGATCTACATCCGAATCGCCAAGCTTGCCTTCCACGCCAAGGAGAGTCCCATCCGGACACGGGACGAAGTCTTCTGTCTTGTATCTTCATAGTCCAACAGTCCGGCTAAAGTATATAGTCCGGCTATCCAGATACCCCCTTATCCAGGACTCCCTCAGTAGCCCCTGAACCAGGCTTCAATGACGACGAGTCCGACGCGTAGATTGTCTTCGACATTGCGAGGCGGGTTCCATCTCCGAATACTCCAAGATGAATTCCGAACACAAGGACCATGTACGGCTCTGCAAGATAAATACCACCGTAGAGAGAATAATAATCCATGAATCTAATCTGCTGACAATTCTTTGAAAAGTGACATCACGCCACGGTCCGGTTTTTATTCGAACCGTTTTTTACAACCTGCTTCCGCACATATCGCGAGGCGGTTTCTTTGGCATGTCTTGTCAAAGTAGAGAGCGTGTCCCCTTAATGCGGGATCCTCTTCAATACGGGCGTGGGTAACCCAACCGTACCACCAATTACGGTAAGTGGGGAACGAGCAGGCTCCGTCAGGCAAGCGGGGAGGCATAAAGTTTCATCGTCTTTATAAAGGGGAAAAGCTTCCTCCTTTCTACCCACGCCTTCTTCTACTTCTGCTTGCCCCTTTCCTTTTGCCCAAGCCCTAGCGCCCAAGCACTCATCCTTCCTACAAACAAAGGTCCCTCGAAAATGTCCGGATCCAGAGCAGGAGGCAAGTGGATGGCCTCCTCCGTCCAGGAGAAGGATACTAAAAAGCTGCGGGCGGCCAGATATTTGGCCAAGAAAATCGGCCACCGTCTTCCAACGGCGGGACAGATTGTCCCGACTCCGGAGCCCCACGAGAGAGTCGTTTTCCTCCCTCATTTCGTCCGCGGGCTCGGGTTCCCCATCCACCCTTTTGTTCGCGACATCATGTATTACTACGGGATTGATTTTCATGATCTATCCCCCAATTCTTTCCTCAACATCTCGACATTTATTGTCATGTGCGAGGCCTTTCTCCGTATCTCGCCGCACTTCGGGCTATGGCTCAAGAGTTTCAACGTGAAGCCCAAAGTGGTGAATGGCGAACATGCCGAGTGCGGAGGTGCCATGGTGAGCAGGATGCCCAAGGTCACATGGCCGACGGGTACTTTCAATGACTCCGTCAAGGAGTGGCAGCAACAATGGTTATATATCACTGAGCCGCGCGGCAAAAAGTGGGCCGCTGCTCCCGAGTTTCAATCTGGAGCCCCTTTGCGGCTCACATCCTGGCCCAAGAAGGGCGTGAACTGGTCGTCGTCCGACGAACTGTCAGTGATCCAGGCGCGCGTCAAAGGTATGGAGGACAAGGCCATCAGTCTTGTTGACGTGGTCCAGGTGATGCTGGTTTGCCTGATCCTTCCTTGCCAGCACAGAGCTGTGACTTATGGGAGTATGACCCGGCCGAACACCAGACCCTGCGAGAGCTTTTCGACTCCTCGCACAAGGACATCTAGAAGGTGCTCTTTAAGTCCGGCAAACCATGGCCGGACTCGGCCACAGACCGCGGGTACCAATTGTCCCACCCCGCCAGTCCGGTAAGTCGTCATCATATCTTGGCTATTCGCATGTTTCATTGATATGTCCCGAAGGAGATGTTTTTTAACGTGTCTTTCCACGATTGCCTCAGGGATGGACGAAGGTGGCGGAGCGGATTCATTGTCCGGCCCCGCTACCAGAAGAACTGGCGGGACCTCTTCTGACGAAGATGCTGGTCCCAACGCCTTACAAGGCGCCGAAGAAAGAGGCCAACAAAAAGGCCAAGGAGACTAGGAGCGGTCTCCATCGTCGCGGTGCTTCGGACACGAAGTCCGAAGACTCCAGTGACCCTTCCTCCTCCGGAGAGAACGAGGAGGAGGAAGAGGATGAGGAGGAAGAAGAGCCCGAGTCCCCTACGAGGGGGAGGAAGAAAAGGACAGCCTCCTCATCCTTAGAGGCAAATTCACCTAAGAGGGGAAGAACATCCGTCCCCGAGGCGTCCACCATGACTACCGATAGCAAACCGGAGTGGGATCCCAGGGCCCAGCCCCTGGTAAAATCGTAAGTGCATGAAATCCGAACATATTCATGCATCCAGAATTTACTAGAATGTAGTATTTTGATTCGCACCATGCTTTTTACAGTCCGGCGAGGTCTCCGGCCCAATAGGCCTCATCAAAGGACTCGTTGAGTTCCGATGCCTTGGAGAGTGAGACACCTCCCAGGGCCCCTTCCCCAAAGCCTGGCTGTGACACCGAGGTGTCGTCCAAAAGGGACCTGAGCCAAGGGGGGCGTACCTCGGGGGCCGGACGCGCGGGAGCGGCGGTTCCCATGAATGTCGACGGCGGGGGCGATCGTGGATCCAGCCCGCAGCCGGACACAGCCCCGGAGGCCCTTAAGGCTCCGGGATCAGGCAGGCAGCCCCTCTTGACTGGAGGGGGCGACCCTACTCCGCCTGCGATCTCTGTCCAACCAGAGGTGTCAGGCGGCCTGTCGACAACACTGGAGAGTGCGTCCATCATTGATGAACACCGCACCCTTATGGGTGTGGTGATAGAAAAGATTCAGTCTGCCGAGAGCGGACTGAATGAATCCCGCGTCAGCCTTATAAAAGGCTTGGAGGTACGTGTAGAAGACTGTCATAGTATAGATAGTAGTCCCTGATACACTGTTCGGAGAGGACATGAACCAGACAGGTGATCAACTTCCCGTCCGCAGGAGACTTAGCTAATGACATATATATTTTATGAATCAGATGTCTGCAGCGACTGCCTCCTCTCATATTGCGGAGGTGTCCGGACTCAAGCAGAGTCAGGTGCGGGCCGAAGAGGAACTCAGCCGAGTGAAGAAGCAGCTGGAGGATAAACAAGGTATGTTTTGAAACTTTTAGTAAGTTTTAGCACAAGTAAGTAGTTGTGACTATCTTAGAGTAAATATATCGTGCACTCCAGGGGAAAATGCCGAAATTGAGGCGCTCAAGAAGGTTGTTTCCTTGGCCGAAAAGAAAGCGGCCGCAGAGCAGGCTCTCCGTGAGAAACACGAGGCGAGGGTCGTGGAAGCTGAACGAGAGCTTCAGGAGGCCGCAGGGAGAAGCGAGAGCTTGGAGCAGAGTCTATCATTGAAAGAATTCGAACTCGCCCAAGCTCTCCGGACCGCGAATGAGGCTCGGGAGGAAGCCCAGGCTGCGCTGAAGGATATTCAGGAGGCGCGGAAGATTGTGGCCGGTAAGGGTTTTATATTTTTTTTGTTCAAAGCGCCTTACGCTTTCGCAGGGAAGATTCATGGTGACCCATTGAATCCCGATTTTTCAGGGGCATTTGCGGATTTGCCGTGCAACATATCTGATGCTGCCCAATTCTGCCGAGCTGAGAAAAAGGAAACTACGGAGAAGCTTTTCTGGTCGCAGTATTTGGCGCCGAACTATCCGGTGCCATTTGTCGACCAGCTCAAATAGCTGATCGAACTGCATCAGGCGGCCGAACTAGCCATGAAGGATTTGGTTATCCGGCTGTGGCCTGCCGAGCCTATACCGAGCAGTTTCTTTGGGCTCGTGAAGCGGATTGTGACGGTCTGCCCTCGGCTGGACGTCATTAAACGATCGGTTTGCATAGAAGGGGCACGAATAGCATTTGCCCGTGCGTAAGTGCACTGGGGGAAGCTTGATGCTGAGAAGCTGATGACCGAGGGGCCGCCGTAGGGGAAGGAGCACCGCAAGCCTAAACTATATTATGATGGTGTCCTGAAAGGCGCCCGACTCGTGGTCGAGGAATGTACGAAAGACATTATTTTCCCCTGAAAGCAGATGTGCTATCCTTTGTAAGGAAAAACAGAGTCACTTATATGTAGGTGCCTGCTATGTGTAAATTTTATTCCTGCGCGATCGTTTAATATGTTAGTCTTGAGAGTTGGCTAGTCGTCGGCTTCTGCCCCCACGTAGGAACTACGGGGGTGTTCGGGATAAACCTGAACACTCTTTATCCCATTCTTGGATCCATGAAGGAGGTGTTCAGCACAGCGAACCAGGCAATCAGACTATAGGGCTTTATTACTCTCACCTAGCCATAGGAATTTGAGTATGGGAGGCGCAACCCCTGGTGTTCGGAAGACCGCACGGGGGATCTAATAGCGCCTGATCGGTGGACCGATCCTTCGCACACTACATTTTATTATGGCATTTATGCGGAATAAATCCTTAATGATTTTACAACCTCTCGAACAGCTGACCAGCTCTCGCCTTATCATGACAGTCGGTTTTCAGCTTTCTCTACTGAGGTGTTCGTCCGGTAGAACCAGGACACAATCGCAGTAGTTCTCCCAGCGCTACCTTAGCCGATATTGCGGAACATAAGGTACCAAAACATGGGAGCCGGGCAAACCCAACCAATGACCCAAGACATGATTCGGAGCTGATGCATATAATGCTATAAGTTCGGGGTGCCGATTGACCGAAAAGGTGTTCGGACTTTAGTCGCCGTAGTACGGGTGCAAGGAAGCCCCTAACGTTCGAAGGCATAACACGATGTTCAGATGCCGTTATGACAAAGTGTCGTTGAGAAATAACAGATAAGCGTCAAATGACTCTACATGCTGTATTAAAGTAATACGTCTATGCGTATGAGTACGGTGCATGTTATAAAAGAGAGGCATGACGGCAGAACCTGTTGGGGCCGGATGGTGGTTGGCTGTGCGTGAGTCTGGAGGAATATCCGGATTGTATTCAGGTGGGGTGGAGACCCCCCTGTGTGCGTCTGAGCTGCTTCTGAGTCACCGGTCCAGTTGTGCGCGAGGGAGAACCTGCAAATAATGCTTAAGAGGCATGTGTGAGCAGTGGCTGAGCCGTGGATGTGATCCGTCCGACTTACGCTGAAGGATCTGTATGAGCTATGGTTAGGTTGGGGTATCATGAAGTAGTTCGGACTCCTTTGTCGGTGTCCGGGAGTTCGGCTGTCGAATCTAAGTTCGATTGAAAAAAAACCATGACTCGCTGCTTCAGTGAATAAAGTAGCCGAATATTCTTCGGCGCCGAGGCGAAGCTCGGTCTTGACCTCATTTGTGACTTCATCACGTGGGTCTTGGGTGGTAATGCGTCGAGTCGCAGTGTATCCTGGCGGTGCTGAATAGCTACTGCCTAGAGGTGTAAGATCGAAAGTTGGTATGACATTTTTGGCTATCCGGAGACCATCTCCGGGGTGGCGGGGCCTAGGTGGCTGTCACACCTATTTATGACTCTAAAATGAGTTTTTTGGTGGGTCTGATCCTTGAGTGATTGGTCCCTAGACTTGATAATCTGGGCTTCTTCATGCTCCTTCCGGTGCCGGCCTGCCGATTTGTTTAAAGACCCAACATTCTCTATTTGTGTGATTGGCTGCCGCTCCTGGGGTGCCGTGAATTTGACATGGGCGGTCAAGTATGCGGTTCAAGCTGGAGGGGCCCGAATTAAGATGTTGAAGTTTCTTCTCCCGCTCAACGGGTTGAGGATTATGGGCTCCTATGTTGATCGCCATTCCCTGGGCGCCATTTTTGCCTTGGGACGCTTATATTTGTTGCACCAAGGTTTGTAGACTCTATTTTTGTCCGCTGATGCATCCGGGGTGCTTGCCATGTTGCTGTTTGGTATGTAATGCCGGTCTTGTGCGCAGCCCCTTGTCGTAGTGTGCTGTCGGCGGGGTGTAGGCCTGTGTTTGATTTTTAGTGCCGCCTCCTAGAATTGAGGTAGCAGCCTGCACTTTGGGTAGTATTTTGTTCGGCGCTCGAGTCCGTATTCTTCGGCTACCCGGGCCTTAGTCCATCTGTCTGTGAGCAGATTTTGTTCAGCTTGGAGCTGTTGCTGCTTCTTTTTCAGGCTTCTTGCAGTGGCTATAAGCCTGCGCTTGAAGCACTCTTGCTCTATGTGATCCTTTGGTACGCCGAATTCGTCGTCACCGAGGCTCACCTCGTCTTCGGAGGGAGGCATATAGTTATCGTCCTCCAAGTATCCGTCCGTCGCGTGTTCGTTTGGGCTAGCCTGCCCGTGTTCCTGTTCGGCTTGCTTGAAGGTGGGTTGATCAGGATCGTATTCCTCTTCGGCACCATCTGGATTTTCTCCAGTGCCGGTATTGTTGTGGCGAGGCTTGGAGCGGCGCCGATGACGCCCATGTTTCGCTTTCTTCCCTGAGGGGTTATCTCCCGTTGCCTTATCGCCATTGGTTTCTTTGGGAGTATTCACCATATATATATATCATATGAAGAGGCGGCAGTCCAGCACCCTGTGGGCGGTGGTTCCTGTTCTTCTCCCGCATCATCGTCTATACCGTCGATGTCTTCGGAGTCGAAGTTAAGCACACCGGTTAAGTCATCGACCGTGGCTATTAAGTGGGTGGTGGGTGGGTAACGAATTTCTTCGTCGCCAGCTTCCCACTCGAGCTGGACATAGTTCGGCCAGGAGTCTCCTGACAAAGAGAGAGACCTTAATGAGCCCAGCACGTCTCCGAAGGGGGAGTGCTGAAAGATATCCGCAGCGGCGAACTCCATGACTGGAGCCCAATTAGATTCGATGGGCACAGATGCACGCGGTCCGGAACATACTACCGGAGATGAGTCCGGGGGTCCGGAGGTACATATTTCCTGAGGAGAGGAGTCTGTGTTCGACTCCAACGCCGATGAGCATGCGGCCTTCGGGGCGGGGTCCATCCACTCGTCCTCGGAAGGCACGACCTGCTCTGGAACAAAGTCCGGAGCTGTAGCAGGTGCGATGTTCCGAATACTGTCTGACTGCAGATCTAGGTCATGCGCATCGTGATTTTTCGGCGCTCCTGACACGGGCCCAAATCCGTCAAAGATCAAGTCTCCGCGGATGTCGGCAGTGTAGATTAGGTTTCCAAACCTGACCTGATGGCCAGGGGCGTAGCTATCGATCTGCTCCAGATGGCCAAGCGAGTTGGCCCGCAGTGCGAAGCCGGCGAACACGAAGATCTTTCCGGGGAGAAAAGTCTCACCCAGGACAGCGTGGTTGAAGGTTGGAGAAGCCATCTAGCCTTGCAACGATGACACAGAGGAACTCTCAATGAAAGCACCAATGTCGGTGTCAAAACCGGCGGATCTCGGGTAGGGGGTCCCGAACTGTACGTCTAAGGCTAATGGTAATAAGAGACTGGGGACACGATGTTTACCCAGGTTCGGGCCCTCTCGATGGAGGTAATACCCTACTTCCTGCTTGATTGATCTTGATGATATGAGTATTACAAGAGTTGATCTACCACGAGATCAGAGGGGCTAAACCCTAGAAGCTAGCCTATGGTATGATTGTTGTTGTGTCCTATAGACTAAACCCTCCGGTTTATATAGACACCGGAGGGGGCTAGGGTTACACAGAGTCGGTTTATAGAGGAGGAGATCTACATCCGAATCGCTAAGCTTGTCTTCCACACCAAGGAGAGTCCCATCCAGACACGGGACGGAGTCTTCTGTCTTGTATCTTCATAGTCCAACAGTCCGGCCAAAGTATATAGTCCGGCTGTCCGGATACCCCCTTATCCAGGACTCCCTCAATGACCCCGAGTGGGGCTTTTGGATGGGTCGGATATGTCGGAGTTCTACATGGTGGATGCCGCAAACCTCCCCTATGTTTGGTTTTGGTTTGTGGGATTTAGACATCTGTATCATTTCGGACATTTTTTGGTGACCGTCGTTGGATGGCAAATAATGTCTAGACAGTTTGATCCGGACATTTGCAGGTGATTTAGTGATCTACATTATAGATGACCTTAGGCGCTCATTCCACTTCTTTTGGTGCCTTCCGCTTAAAGTTTCCTTGTTCTAATCTCCGTGAACACGTTTGGATGTGTCGATAGATAAGATAGGGGCAGAGACAACCCAACCGGAGTCATCAAATGTCCATCCTTCGTTTTTATTTTCTATGCACGAAGTACTGAAAACAATCAAGGATAAATAGCATAATTCTTAAGCAATTGAAATATCAATATTTTGATACAACAATAATTCAAATAAAATTATTCCAATCTAAACATAAAGGTTTGGAATAAAATAGTTCAAGTTTTAGTCGGACACATGTTCTAATTGTCCATTTGAAATGCCCAAAGATGCTCAACCAGATCATTCTGTAGCTGCTCGTGATTTTCTCGATAATGAATTTGATGATGCATTGAGATAAAATCTAAAATATCATAGATTCTCCTTCGCTTCTGCTCTAGAAGCCGAATATGATCACCCACGTTTTAAAAATCCAAACCATGGCGAACTCCATCATTCTCATCCTTCACAATCATGTTCTGCATGATAACACAAGATATCATCACCACGCATAATGTCTCTTGATCCCACAATTTAGTAGGTCCACACTTGTCTTTGGGAAAAGTGACATCTTTTGCTAACCCTTGGGTCGGAGATGGTCTTGACGGAAGTCGCACTCGGAGCATAGACCATCACAAAGATAGTACCGCCATGTTGTAGTCATAATGACCATTGATGGTATAGCTGCACTCACGAGCTTCAGACGCACACATCCTTGCACACAATGGAGACTGCTGCAACATGTTGATGTCATTGTGAGACCCAGACATACCAAAGAAAGAATGCTAATTTCATGTCATGTGATCCAACTACTTCAAGAATGATGGTGGGCCTTTTGCAATGGTGACCTTGTTGAGCATATGGGCAATTCTTCTATTTTCGGTGCATGCAATCCATGGATCCCAGCATACCTATTAAACCTCTTGATTCTCCAATTGCCATGAGCATTGCTGTGACTATGGGAGTTGGTTCCCTCAAGTAGTTCGGTCCAAACACCTTCACCACTATAGTGGCAAATCCGACCATCGTTTCAAAGCATGTGCTTTCAGACATCCAGAGGTCCTGATCGCACGAATCCGCGGTAGTGCCATAGTCAAGCATCCTCATTGCAGCCACACACTTCTGATAACCAGAGAACCCAATGGTTCAAATGGCACTCTTCTTCAGGATGAAGTAATCATCATAGGTCTGGAGATCATGGTAGATGAGACCAAACACTTGTCGTCGCATCCAAAATGGATGGCGCAAATAGGGCTCGAATAGAGCATCGGGGGAAAAGTAGTGGTTGACCAACATTAGATGCCCTCGTGCCATATTCCAATTCAACAATCGATGTCACTTTGTTTAACCCTTGTAGTTTGAGAACAGTCCCCTCCACAAGTACCGCGTCTTCAAGAGTTTCCATCACCATCATCATCATCGTCGTCGTTTCATCTTCATATTCATTGTCCTCACTTGACGAAGATGACTCAGTGAACTCATTGTTGAAGTACTCCTCGTACGAATCCATCGTGTTTGCCTCAAGTAAACAATGAGAACCTAAAATAATTTGGCAACAACACTAGGCTAAACACTTGTTGGATGTGGTGTCTGCGATTGACGGTGACAACAGGGCACGTGCCGTAACCGAGATCGAATGACGACGTAGTCCAAGGCGGGAAGGCGCCTTGATGGAGAGGCGGAGGTCCGACTAAGCCTGGGCAGTGGTCAAGGTGGCCCAGTTGCGATGTCGGT